>NC_051177.1:97474262-97763531 GCF_013339695.2 Rhipicephalus sanguineus | reverse complement strand
TTGATATATACACTGATAAACGCCTAACACATACAGCCACACAAGTTTACAAAGTTTCGTTCAGGCTTGTGGCCCGCAAGAAGGTCAACAGCGCTTTCGTGGCACGTAGCGCATAGGTGCTGCTTTGCCATGGGCGTGTGTGTTTTCCTATGTCTGTCAAGCCAGACAGAACATCTGACTTTGTACGTATACATGTGCACTTATTTTACTTGCTTGAACTCGCGCTCGAATATTTGTGACTCATGTGCTGTGCTTGCACATCTTGCGTTTTACTGTATCACATATTTTGTGCGCTGTTTATTATTTTTTAGTACTGTATGTTTCATTTGCTAAGCGAAGAGAAGCAGCCGGTGCCGCCATAAAGTCACCAACCTCTCCTATTCAGCGTCTTAATTTTTAAAAAAGAAATGACGAAGCCACTTAGGCCACGGCCGTTCCGCGACATGCATTCGCACAAGGTAACGACTGCACTGGAACGAACATAGGCGTAAGAGATATAATGGCGGAGCCTTTAATGGCCCAGCGGGGGGGGGGGGGGGCGTTATCTGCTTTCTCCAAAAGCGAGTGAGTAGTTCTACCGCGTACCCACCCCTACCCATGGCTTTTCATCTGTCATCCTGCTTGATTTACGCTCGTCTTCTTTTTTTCTACGCCACCTCAATCCCCCCTGCCCCCCTCGCCCTTGTACACAGCCTTTGATTACAAGCGTACTTTCCCGCTTCCTGATAGCGCTTGCTTGTCTCTCCTTCGGCTCAACCTTCTCTATTATCCTCATTAAATATTTCCCGTGTACTCATTCCTTCCACTTGCACGCTGTGTACTTGCTTTGACTCGTGTGTTTGTCAACAGGGTAACTTTTATCTGCCCCGGTTTTCACCAGATTTCTTAAAATTATGCGAATCCAACGTATGTACATCGTTCACGAATTCAAACGCGATCGTCGAGACTTTCAGTGTAACGACTGGTATGCACGACTGCACGCGATAACCACGTCATGTCGCCACGAATCTGGCCGCCTAAGGTAACGTTGGCTCTAATGTAAGCGTTTGAATGAAATTACGCCGCTATGGCATGAACTGAAAGCGGTGGAAACGAATGTACTTGCATTATCAAGCCCTAAGTTGTCACGCTTCAATCCGTGAGCTCTGTACATCTCGAATTCTCTATGTGAAGCAAAATTTCCGTGAAACACTTAAAGGGGTCATGAAGCACCCCTTGGGCTGATTGAAAAAACACATCCTGCGGAAAGATGACACGGCTATGAACTGCTCTGCCAAATATTACAGTCGTGCGCGCCGCGTAATGGCCACAAGCGGAGCGCGAAGTTGCCGTTTCCCCAGGCACCCTCTTTTCAAACAGAGGCCGGTTCTCACTCTCGTCAGTGGGCGGGGCGTCTGTCCGCTGTACGTCGCAAAGACATAGCATGCTTATTGGCCGATAGCCGACGTAAATCGAGAGCGGCGTTCGGATCAGATGCGCTTCTTGCCGCGGAATGCCGCCACTTGCCGGCGCCGCACTCGCGCAAGCGAATCACAGCGGGAGAGCGATCGCGTTTCATGACGCGCGCTGGCGTAACTTCTTTCCCCCATGCCATCTCTCCCTGTCTAGCTTCCAGTGCGCTCGTCGGCACGAGAAAAGAGAGAAAGCGCTGGGAGCGTGCGCCAAACCCCCGTAACTCCGCTGATTCTTGACGGATTCGAGAAATTTTTGCGGCAATCGATTCGGGAGGCAGTACACTCCGATACTGAGGCCATTAGATCATTACTTGGAAAAGTGGTTCATGACCCCTTTAAATGAATGCTATGAAGCTTCATTCAGTATACATACGGAGCATTTATACTCAGCACATCCACATATTATATTCAGTACATATAAGCACTTGCAGTACAATCGCACCCAGCAAGACCACAAGACATTTACCATGTGACCCAAGCGGCCAAGGATTACACTGTGTCCGAGAACCGTCCGATATTCCTTACACGATCGCAGTTTACTATATTCTGCAATATATCCAGGATAATTTACTTCGTTAGCAAGTGACGTTACGCTAAATTGATGTTACTTGCTTACAAGCGTCCAGAACAGACACCAACAGAGGTTCGGGTTGTCGACTTTGGACTGTCACACGCTAGGAAGCTAAGGTTAACGTTTTCACAAGGGGGCGCAGCGTTGAAAGAAAGCTGAAGTGTTCGGTAAGGGTTTGCTCTATTCGCCTCGTGCGCCACCGATGGCGGCGCTGCACACAACGCTCCGGTGAGGCAGAAGGGGGATTCGGCTGTTGCCGTGTGCTAGGCTCTGGCTAGAACAGCAGCATTTTCGTTATAGTTCACTCGCGTCGCACGGCGTTCCTCGACTACTAGGTATATTTTCTTCCAGTAATACCTCTGTAGAAGGCCTCCAGAATTACAGGAGGTTAAGAAACGTTAACAATCGACATATCTTCTGTATACCCACAGCCATCGCGGACAGGATCATGCCGCCGAGTTAGTAGCTTAACTCACTGGGCTGGATAGCGTTGAAATAGCTTGCGTGAAAGCGCGAACGTCCCGCCAAGCAAGTTATCGAGAGTCTGCGCTGCTTTGGAAGCGAAGCCCGGTCAATTTTACGGCTTATTCGCATAAGTTAGCGTTGTGTGAATAGACTTTAATCAAACTAAAATTCACACTCCACTCCCAATTGTAGTCATGTGGACCTGTGTACAAAAACGTTTGTCGACAAAATAAAATTGATAAGTTCACCAACCAGCGGGTCACTGCGGACAACTAGCGTAGATTGGCCAAGTTGGATGCACATTAAAACTTGCTACACGTACCATCGGCTCCGAATGAAACGCCAGCAGTGGTGCGCGTGGTACAATTCGCACCCTTATGATTAGAGATAAATAAGCTCCTGCGATTTGCCGCTCGTGAGCCACAATCATGCTTTCGATCGCACAGTGCTGCCTAATGGGGTGTGCGGGCCTCTCAATGGTGATGGCAGGACGGCACGCACTATACAGTTCCTGATGCTTGGCCAACGTTCCCCGCTGTTTGTGTTTCATTTAACACTGATAGTACAGCTTGGTAAACAGTAAGAAAAATCGGCGAAGGGGTCCAGGAAGAGGAGAAAGAGAGCTCTTTCCCACCATTCATTTCGGCCCTTTTAACCGGTTATTGCTATTCTTTACCGCGCTGTAACAATATTGAATATCTTAAGGCGAAAGCCTTAGATTCCTCATCAAACGCGAAAATTGACCATCGGCGTCCCGCGTCGGCAGGGTCAACACGAGTGATGCGAAAAATCATCGCGTGATGGCGTTACCATATGACGTCATCATGACACCACAGACTGCCAAAATTTGTGACGTCGTCATGACGTCACATAACGTGACGCTTCATGATGACCTCATCAATGAAATCGTCACTTTACATAGCCTCTGTGATTGGCCCACCGATCACGGAGGCAGTGCAAAACCAGGTGATGTGTAGAAAGCTTGCAATGCATCCGATCCTGGAGGTGGTGCTAAACCACTTAAGGTCTAGAAAGCATTCGGAGGGGGGCGGAGGAGGAACAATACATCGACTGAAGAAGAAGAAGACGGCTTTCGCCTTCGAGTCGTCTTAGGAAAATGCATAAGGAACCCTGTGAGTCTTTTTAGTACAATGATTGCACCACGCCCTATAAGGAGTCGACCGTTGAGATTGATTTACACTGTTTTATTGCAAATACATCTTATTACGACTTTCCGATGACAAAGCTTTGTATTTATCTACGTTAGTATGATTACACTCTGTTCAGCGTACTTACGACCGTGAACGAGTCAGCAAACGTCGATTTATTAACGTAGGGATTAAAATATGTTGCAAGAAAAAAAAACTTCGCACAACATGCCAATATTTCATATCACCGTCGTGCATTGCCTTTTTACTCACGCTCTCAACCTTTTTATTTCTTGTTTACATTTTAAGTACTTACGAGGCTCTTACGCAGCAGCTGCTGAAAATATGTTATCTAATCAAAGGTTGTTGCCTGTAACCACCACTTAATTTATTTGAATGACATCACACGTCGTCTGTCATGCGCTTAAAACTCCGAACAACGGAATTGAACCGAAGGAGCAGGCTTGGCAACCGAACACGCGCAGCACACGGTGTACATACATTGCTCTATAACGCAGACACGGAAGCCGAAGCCCGAACGCTGAAGGCAGTGAACGAAAACGGGCCGGAAAGTCATTCCCCCCCCCCCCCCCCTTGGGTGTGGGGGGCGAAGGCTCATCGCAGCGCCCCCCCCTCCCTTTGGTCACTAGGGGGGGGAGGGCGGCCGCCCCCTGCGCACGCCTATGGCCGCCGCCATAGAAAAGTCAGGAAAAGAAATCCTCGCCATGCATGCAGATGTACACATTGATGGCTAGCAGACGACACCAGGAGCAATCGACACTGAAAGTGCTCATGACGGCAACTACGCTCGATTTCGTGGGGAGTTTTGCTTGAGCATTAAGTACGAATTGTTTTGTGAATTTGCCCACTCATGCTTCAATAACTCGAGCAGGACATACTTGCCGGCAGCGTCGCGCAGCCTTCACGTATACCGAGCGCGCGCGCGAAGAGCGGTACCCAAGTCTTCCCTCTGACGTCACACGCGAGAGGTCGCCACTCAAAAATATCGGGGCGTATAGACAATCTTAATGTCGTTCAGCATATATGTATTCTGTACATATGTCCGCCAGTCTTGTTACTTTGTTTTTTTTCCAGAAACGAAGGGGTTGTAGAGAACCCGACCGACACTTGAGGAGACAATCTGTCCCTGCCAAGTGAGCGAGTTTCTTTCTTTCTTTCTCTCTTTCTTTCTGTCTTTCTTATTAAATCTATATGGGGACGTTGTATAGATGTGCGTGGCCGGCTACTTCTCTTATCTTGCACAATAGCTGCCGTCCCAAAGTAGTGAACAAGCACAAAACTATACAAATAGGCACATGGACGAACAGCCCCGCACCTAGTCCCAGTTCTGCCACACAAAAGCGTGTACACAACATAAGCATTCGCTAAACACAAATATTCACACAAACTAATATAATCTAAAGTTAGCCGAGACGTTGTCACATCCGACCATTAGACACTTGCGTTCTTTCTTATGGGCAGCAATTGGGAAAACAAGGCCACACCAGCGCTAGTCGGCTTTCTCTGCAAGTACAGTATAGTAGAAACGAGAGAGAACGGAAGGGATGTGAAAAAGGGCAAGTTAGAGCGGAACGTAGTGAAAAGAGGAGGCTAGCAGTACGAGACCACGGGGTATGTAGCTATGCAACCGTGCAATAATGACCCAGCCTGTTGTTTTTTCTTGGTTTTTTTTTTGTTTTTATGTCTTCGCGGCCCAGTAAGCACGGACCCCTTCAAATTGCACGACATAGCTCGCGCGCGCATTGTTTGACGGCGGCGTGCGCGCAGCCTCGATCGTTGCGCAACCTAGACGTTGTCCGAGAGTCGTATACATACACGCGTCACACTGTGGCCCGCATTCGTGACTCCACGCTGTCGCGGTGCGACCCTAAAGGCGTTACGAATTTGCGTAGCATGAAACGAACCGTTGCTCCAAAGGCTCAGCATAACCGAGATTTCTGTGGTGGCGTATATACAGATATGACACTCACTTTCTTTTTTTTTTCACTTGTTCGTAATTAATATTTTTACACTTTCATCTTTAACAGAGCATGTACAACTGATGCGTATCTACGGCACAACACGTGATGCAAGCAGTCTATGCGCCCATGCATAAACGGTTGCGTTCCATGAACTTTGCGTCACTGTCCCACATACCCATTTCATAGACGACTAACCGATAGTAGTTATTTACTTTTTATTATTTATTTGATTTGCATGCATATATTCACAAGGACACGGAGAAAAGAGGGAGAGAGCAAGCTGGCAACTGCCACCAACGCCTGCCTGCTCTTTCGGGAGGAGGGAAGAGGCAGAGGAAAGGAAATTAGGAGGAGAAAAAGAGGAAAGTAGATAGGAAAGCAAACAAAAAAATGACGAAGACTTGGATGAAAATAGGTAAACACACACACACACACACACACACACACACACACACACACACACACACACACACACACACACACACACACACACACACACACACACACACGCACGCACGCACGCACGCACGCACGCACACACACACACACACACACACACACACAAAGAAACGCTTATAAGCGGGTGGTCAGATCTGTTTGGTCCATAAAGGTCAGCAGAGCTCGATGGGCCTGGTCGCGTCGAGATACACAAGCTCTCGGAAAGAGGTAATCGTCCATTGTCGCGCACTTAAATCCGAGGAATTCATATTTCTTAGTCAGCAAAGCCCGCTCTGTAACAAGCGCGGGGCAGTGTAATATAAGATGCTCAAGTGTTTCACAGGAGCCACAAGGAGCCACAGGAGCCACAGGAGCCACAGGAGTCGTTGCACACAACGGACTGTTGACAAGTCCTTGACGGCATAAGCGTTCGCGCACCAATACTGAGCCAACTCTTAGTTTATATAACAGTGCTTAGACGCAGTGAGATAAATCAAATGGCTAAATCAAAGAAAGATTCATTACTGAAAGAATATGTGGGATTTTATGTGCATTCTCGTTAGGCGATATGTGCGCTTTAGGCAGATTTTGCGGTCGATATTGTAGGCTGAAGTTTTATGTACAAGACATTTATTTTTCTTGTTTATTTTGTTGTTGTTACGCTGATTAAAAGTGAGCCTACTTACGCATGTATCTGGAACAAAGACTATACAAGAGTTATATAAGCATTTTCTAGACTTTTACACTCGGCGCCACATATAACGGCCGCATACTATCCACCGACCGACACACCGAGGTACCGGCCGTACGAGCAGCAGACCGCAAAAGCATACATACAATACCCGCGAGGATAGGCAAAGTAATGATAACAACAAATGCAAAAGCTTTGCTTTTATGGACAATCATGCGCAACTTCACGCTATAACCGCTCGTAGCAGCGTGGCAACCGCAGCTGCACGACAACAGCGGTGATAAAAGTTATCGTGAAGCAGCAAGTATCACCATAAATGGTCTCCAACGGGTGATGTATGACAAACACCGAGGGCACGCTGCATGCAGCTATGCGCTGTGGCCGTGGAATGCACGGCGCATGTTGAAATGAGTGTCTGCCGTTGCGTGCGCATTCTGGCGTGGCCTCGAGCGCGCATACAGACAACGACTACCGTAAGCCCAGAAGCAAAGCGGCTACAATGAGTCACGCCCTTCGTTACATTCCGCGTAGTGAAGTCAGACAAGGCATTCTCGTCATGCATCGCCAGCGCTCAAGCGCAGCATGCATACGTGTTTGTGAACACACAGATGGTACCTCGTATCTTCCGCATGGTACATCGGTGCAAGCCTTCTATGGCAAATTCCCGCATCCCGTGCGCATTTACATGTACGAGTGTATAATAATTATTGGGGTTTTTCGTCCCAAAACCACGATATGATTATGAGAGACTCCGTACAGTGGAGGGCTCCGGAAATGTCGAGCGCCTGGCGTTCTTTACGTGCACCTAAATCTAAGCCCAGGGACCTCTAGCATTTTGCCTCCATCGAAATGCTGCCGCAGCGGCCGTGATTCGATCCCGCGACCTGCGGGTCAGCAGTAAAGCAACGTAACCACTTTGCCAGCACGGCGGGTGGTATACCATCGTACAGTGACTCCTTTGAGCGCATCCTCTCCCCTCCATATTCGCATGATCGCGAATAATGCCAGCAGTGTCGCCAAAATTATGGCATAACCGAACGGTCGTTTCCGAGCAGTCACAACAGTCACAGGATGTTTCGGAGCAGTAATTAAGCTATTCTGCGGGCTTAAACGGTTCCAAACAGCGATAATAAAACCCATTCATGAAAATTAGATACATGCATTTTCTCATTACAGTCAAAGCTCTCCTTTGTGACTTTCGTGTCACAAAAGACAGCTCCTTGTACCTCGTCTTTGGACGTAAGGGCCCAAGTTCTCAGGGAGGCGGTCAGAAAGGGGGGGGGGGTGCGTTGCGGTCAAACTTCACACAATTCGCCCTCCCCCCCCCCCCCCTAATAGAGAGCCCTGCGCACGCCTACGGTCATAACTTCTCATATTTAAAAAAAAATAATACGCTTGTCTTGAATGATTTCCCGGAGCTGCGCACTCACTATCGCACTGTCTTCATTCTCATAAGAGTACGCTTAGATATACGCAGCTGGGGCAACATAAAAGACAATTTGCATAGATGTTGCGGCAACGTATCACCAGTCAGTCCATCTCATTTACGATGAATGAAAGGAAGCTCAAGAAAAGGGAAGTTGCGTGATCGCATAGGCACCTCCATATATATTCCAGATTGCGCCAATGACACGAACCTTCTTCGTG
Source organism: Rhipicephalus sanguineus (assembly GCF_013339695.2). NCBI lineage: Eukaryota > Metazoa > Arthropoda > Arachnida > Ixodida > Ixodidae > Rhipicephalus > Rhipicephalus sanguineus. Next base: position 97,755,135 of record NC_051177.1, on the reverse strand, counting down.
TGTGTTTGCTCGCTGAGCTAGGCGGCGCTCTCCGCAACCTGACCTTGATGTCGCCTCACGGAGTTTCGTGTTCCGTCATTCCCTGCACCGCCGTCTCTTTCAATCGCATCGACAACAAAACGCTTTCTCCGCCCGGCGACCTCGACACGGAAGAGGCAGTGCACCCGGCTGTAACCCAACATTGCCTGGGCGAGAGTGCACTGCGCCTATGACGTCAGCGATACCGATGGCGTCGCATAGATGGCCGTGTTCCACATACTCGCTTCGAACGACCAAGTTGTGCGGCGAAGAGGGAGCAGCGTAACCTCCATTATTATATTCCCTCAGGCGCAACAGTAGGATGTACACGCTGGACATTTTACTGCTGGATAACTTCCTTTGCATTGTTCGCGCTCGTGTGGGTCGTATGCAATAGCAAAAGAAAGCTTGCTTTGTTTTTCAGGATGACGCCGTAGGCACGACACTTGGGGATAAGTGATCGCAAGGAGCCACATCCGTAGGCGGCAACCTTTCGATCGTTTCATGTTTGTCATAACCCGGCAGTCGGAGCTTCCGGAAGTCTCGTCCGTTCCCCTAATGGATAAGTTACTGCAGCACTATGAATAAAAAAAACCATTAGGTCAGTAGAATCTGTGCTGATCTGAGGCGTTATTGCGATGCGGCAATTATGGGACGATTGGTTATACTTGACGTCACGACTGTTCTATGGTTATGGTTCCTGAAGTAATCCAAGGTCCTCCGCGCTTCGTAGCCTACCAAATCCAGCACCTCGCATACTTCCAACGATTAATGCCGTCAGACGACGAAACTATTGTGCCCCGTTGTCTGGAGCACTACAATCATGTTTAACTTCTAGGATCTTCTTGTGAAGAATGCATCGTACGAAATCTGTCTTTCTTTTCTGTGCCTTTTTAGGACGTTTGTTTCGAGTATTTGTCTGCAATTAACTTAGAATCCATTTGTCGAGTGAACAAGACTGTGTCCTGCGCTTGAGACTCGGCTCGTAACCATCAGTGACCCCTGTACGGGCTGAAGACCACGCACTGAAATCAAGCAGCGCCACAATGAACGCATATTTTCTTCTACAGCCCGACCGTGTTGCGCGGGGAATATTTACTACTGTCCTTGTGTTTTTTAACACGAAAGTGTTTTATGCCGGGGGCCACCAAGATTTTAGCGGTGTATTTCCGTCACGGATATGACGTCACGGAGTGGACGCTAACCCATGAGAAAGATAAAAACTAAGAAAAAAATCCAGTCAGCTCTACTTCGCGAACACTGTGAAACAGCGAAGCTTATGCCCGTAATTCATCAGGCTATATCGTACTTCTATGTTTTTCAAGTCTTCCCTTCGCTGGCGCTTAGCTTCGGCCTCCCTTGCGCGAACATCGCGGTTGGCTCGGCGACGACATGCCTGTTCTCGCGTCAGCTCCTGCTTACGTTCACGTCACGTAGCTTCTTCATCTGGAGAACGAGAAATGTTCGCCATTTTGAAAGCGCAAACTCCTGAACACTGACATGATATTTTACACTCCACTGCGCCTCACCCCATTTTGGCGCGTTTCTCGAAGGTGCACCCCTAGACATCCTCTGCCCTCGCACCCCTAGACATCCTCAGCCGTCTCCTTCCTAGCGATCCTGCCTTTCGCCACATTGCAAGGCCACGTGATCACGTCTACGCCCACCCTGGGCATGAAAGCCTCGACTAAGAACAGCTTTGCTGTTAAAACTTACCCCGCCGTGAATTGAGCCTACGACATCTTGGCCCACGACGATAAGCGCCCAGCGCTCTACCGACTAAGCTACCGAGACAGATACACGACACTTCACAAACGGGCCATTCTCACTTCCACGGTGCGCTCTGTTGGCGGCGCTAGGCGGGGCGAGGCGGTGCCACCGTCTGTGAGCGATGAAGTGAAGTAATGCGGCATGACACTTACTAGCGCCAATAGAGAACGATTCGGCGACGACGCAGTCAAAGCGTGGCCTCCGAAATTGCAGTCTTGGAGGCCATGGTTAAAGCGTCTCGATACCAGCGAAAAACACTGGCCGCGTTAGCATCGCGGAGTCGCCCTAGACGTAGATACGTTCTTTGCCTTTCGCTTCGTGCTAGCGTGTGACGGCTCGTCGCCGCAGTAGTGCAGCTTCCACATGCACCAACGGTGTTTCTCCGCCGCCGGCTGCTTCGAGTAGGATAGCACTGACTAATAAAACAGCTGCAATAAGCGCTGCAGAAGGGAAACGATGTCGACGGGCGCATGTCGTGCCTTGGTGGAACGAGACAGTGACAGCGGGACGTGGAACGCCTGCGCGTGTTCGCGGCTCAAGCTACGAACCTCTGCCTCCCGTGTTGCTGAAGCGCAGTGTGGTAGTGTATGCATGAGCACAGGCTTAGGTTACCCTATTACTCGGGAGTGCACACCGTGCCGTTTCTCTCTTTAATTGACGACGCTTTGTAGAAGCGCATATCGAGTATCAGTGTTTATTATGTGCTTGTTGATGTCATCTTTGCGTGGGATTCACGATACGCTGTGTCCAGGTATATGTTAAAAACTTCAGCTACCAGAACGGTTAACATGATCATGGGTGTTAGTCGTCGCGACGGAGATGTGCCATTAGGCGTCATCGCGGGTGCATCCACGTCAAACGGTGCTATAGCTGCCAAACATTAATGGACATTGTACAAACTCTCATATGTCATACTTCTGTGAAGACACGTTTCACTTTCTCGTGTTATACCGATTCCTATGACGGAGCGATAAGACATATTTTTCTTCTAAGTTCACAAACCAAATGCCAAGCCTCGTCCGACCTGTTCACCCCCGTCAGCACCTACGAGATCTATTCGGCCGTCTAGCATCTGCAGACCGCACGGCTGCGCTTGTCGAGCTGTCATCGCACCCACGACTCGCCCAGGCCAGTTACCTTCCTTTTGTTTTTCGTTTACTTTATTCACCAGCCGTACGCATCACTCCGCGCAAGCCTTCATTTTTTTCCTCAAGTCGGTAAACATTGTTTTTCGCTCTACGTACGCAACCTCGTCTGTCAGCCGGATCAACGCCGCCTGCACTGCCTGCACAGCGTTATTGAAAACGTCACGCACGTCATCCAGGAGCACGGATAACAACACACACGTGACGCAGCCGGCCCAAGAGACAGCTCGCGAACTTATGGGACGACTTCAAGTCGTGATACGAACAGAGTGAAAGAGAGAAAGAGAGGGAGCGTTTGTGTGCGAGTGGGTTTCCACTTAACTGACAAAACGTAACTTCACTTTCGCAAACGCTCCTTCTTTGCCGAGTCGTGCGCTGTTGACAGCCGAGGTTATGAAACTGCATCACAGCGGCGCTCTGTGAAGTCCCATGCCTTTCAATTTACTGGAATGCTTTTCTTCCAACCTCGTTTTCATTCCTGAGTCCCTTGCATACATGTGTATTCAATAAGCCTGCAACCAAATTGATGACGTCACGACCGCTCAACCGCGTTCTAGTTTGCCTCTCTGACCGTGGCACACCTTAATAACGTAGGTGTAACGACGAGAAAATGCAAAGTCGACGCATATTTAAGCAAGAGACGTATAGGAAATTCGTTGGAATTAAGGTGCCGAATAAAAGGCTTGTGCGTCTTTCGAAAGAGTGTACGGATTAATCCTAAAGCCAAACAAGTGGCTGTGCTCTGCCACTTAGCACTGCGCGACGAGATACAAACAAAACAATACGAAGCATTGCGGACAATATAAATTGGATTTATATAAAAATTGGCGCTGGATGGACCATGCAAGTACTGCAGCGTGATGACACCTGTAAGTAGAATGTCCTCTATAGCTGCGCGTCTACTGAGCCGTCAGAGATTTAAATAAAGTTCACGGTATCATCCCCGAAAGTGCAGTGTAACATCGGTATCAATTAATTTGTGTAACGCATCATTTTCAGTTTTTCTGCTTCGTGTAAGTATACTTATGCGTGAGTCCAACAAGTTGAAATTTCACGCTCTCAGATCTCGACTGGGTTAAACAAGCTCAAGAGGATAAAGCTATCTCCCCATGATGGTTTCTCCGTTTTAATTCAGTTCATCATGTGCATCACTGAATTGACATGAAAAATGAAATCTCATTTGTCCACATGGTTATGATTCTTCACTGCATCCTGCAGAGAAGCTGAAGGCGTGTATTGATTGCGTGACACTTTCTTTAACAGCAAGAAGTTCCAGCATAATCTGACCGCTGCACACACTTCCGCGGTTACCGTTTTCAAATATCAGTTAGGATGCCGGCTTTCAAAATGGCATCTTTTGTGTTTATGGATGATGAGTAAATACACTGGCTATAATCTAAAGAGAAGTTGAAGCGAATAGGATTAGAACCACTGGCGTAGCCAGTGGGGGGTTCGAACTTCGTCCGAAATGTCTTTTTCAGTTTTGCATGTGTCTATATACAAGCGGACTCACGAACGTACATGAAGTATGGTTGAAACCCCCCCCCCAAAAAAAAAAAAAAAAAAAAATCTGGCTACGCCCCTGACATGGTACGGTAGACCGAGCTGTCGTGCTACTGACTTGCGTGTTCGGTCCCTTCCCTCAAGATCAGTGGTGAGGGCTTCCCGGCACGCAGGCAAAACAAACATACCAACATAAGTCGGGACACCACAAACGCCGGCACACCACGGCATTTGTGGTGTCCTGACTTCTTTCTTGTGTACGTGTTTGCGCGCCCTGTCTTTTTAGAATGAACAAACATACCGCTGTCAATGATCCCGCTTCGACGCAGAGGTCAGACGCCCTCGGAGGATGCCCTGGCGCGCCATGGACGGGAAGTTAGAATTAGCGTCGAGTGCGAGGATGGGTGCCGATGCAGACCAGACTGGCGGGTGGTAGCTCGTGGCCCTAATGTTAACACGCGAGCCGAAGTGTCTGACGAGTCGTCGTGCACTCTTCCATTTCTTTCCTTCTCTCTTTCTCTCTCTGTTACGAGCTGCGAAATACGGCGACTTTCACCATCACATTTTTCTCCCTCTCTGAACCGTATGTTCAAGATCGTGTCATTTTCTATGTCATTCACTTCTACTCATTTTTTTTTTAAGTATGAATGACGGAGCTGTAGCATTTGCCTCAAGCTCTGAGCAGAGCGAAGCCTCTATCTAGGCATCTTTATTGAAAATCTCTGAACGCACTTTTCACCCCACATCTGTCATCATCATCATCGTCATTGTCATCATCATCGTCAGCAGCAGCAGCAGCCTGACTGCGCCCACTGCTGGGCAAAGGCCTCCCATGCTTCGCCAATTAACCTGTCCTGTGCTTGCTGCGGACACGTTATCACCGCAAATTTCTTAATCTCATCTGGGGTGCGGCCTCAGATCGGTGACTACAGCCGCTGACGCACTCTCTCGCCAGACACCGATTAACCCACACTTGTGCCTCCACATAAACGGAATCATTGATCAAGTTCGCGCTTTAGTTAAACGTTAAATCTCTCATCCCTCGCAATGCGTCAGAAATTTCCAGGTGTAATTCCTGAGCGCACCGCGCCGTAAGTGTTTGACGAAGTCCTGATCGGCGGCGGGCACTCTAAGTGCACCTTGACACGAGCCGCTCACTATTGACTATCGGTGTCGCTATAAGCGATCCTATTCAGGTTAAGGTCGACCGCAATTGTTCGTAACTGCCACTTACATCGGGAATACACGTTGTTTCGATGCCACGCACCGGAAGACAAAATCGACGTTTTAAGCCAGATAACACTACTAAAGAAGAAAAAAAAGGAAAATATTGACATTTCTGGCGCTTGCTCAGTGTATAAAAAGAAAGACTTCTTTTCCTTTATCGTTTAATTCTCGATAATAGACGTCGAACTTCGCCTACATATAGGAAGCAGGATGCTATAACAATCTGAAAGCGTAGTAATAAAAAAAAAAACATTCCGACAGATCCCACGCGTTGCGGGAATCGACTGCACGCGAAGCAGCCGGTGAGTAGCTGTCTATGCCGCATGTCTTGTCGTTGAGCCGCGTCTTACCAGATGGAAGTCTTTGCGTTAAATTGAGTAGCTGCGCGCATATCGTGGTCTTATAACGCACGCCTACTACACTGGCGTGTAAACGGTACCTTATGGTCCGACGTAACGTGGGCACTCACGTTAAAGCACAGACGTCACTTTTCTCGGAACCAAGTTTAAGCAGAGTTCATTGGCATATTCCTAACTAAACAATTAAACAAGCAACGTCGGAATATATAGGGAGCTTTTTTTAGGACAGAATTTTTTTATAAAACTTCTATGACACTCAAGGTCCTGTTGTTTTCGCACAGTAACTCTATATCGAGGCGGAAATACTTTGCCGCAACTAAAATGACATTGTTGCGACTAATTAGCAAATACTTGTTAATTAAATTTCTACCTATTCACTTAAGGGCAGTCGTTTATATTAGAAAGTTTAGGTGCGTGCCAATTTATGGCATACCCCTTTTTTTTTGGAAATCACGAAAGCTGTACGCAATTCTAGATATTCATCATCAAAATTTAAAGGCGATATCGAAGGTGACAGCGCCCGGCGCGCAGGAAACGCGGCCACTCTGTTACTTAACACCAGAACTACACATGACAAGGAAGTGACGAAACTTGAATCAATGCGCTCTGTATGCGGAATCTGGTCAGGAAAATCGGCAAGCATTCTGAAATACACAAGCAGGCAGCTTATTATTTGGGTGTGATGTGCGATGTATATCTGTTTATTTCTTAAACAATAAACACGCGCGAAAACCTGCTTCGCCTGTCTACGAGAAGAAGCTCCGCAGGGGCTGCCCTTGAGTTTTATACTGCACAGAGAGAGAAAGGTTGATATTGTGGCTTTCTTGCGCACAGCTCGAAAGAAACAGATAAGCACCAAACACCACACGCACAGGTAAGGCGATCCGCTGGCGCTAGTGAGAGGTCTTGTCGCTTTTCACGAAAAGACACGGCCCCGACGTGCCTTCATTAAAATTTCGTCACTTCCTGTTGACGCGCAGTTCCGGTGTGATGCAACAGGGTGTAGAATTTTGTGCGTGCCGGGCGTGATCAGTTTCGACACCACCCTGAAAATTTGATTACGAATATCTCGAATTACGTACAACTCTTGTGAATTTTCTTAATGGGTATGCCATAAATTGTCATAGACTAAAACTTTCAAATATATACTGCCCTCTGGTCAGTAACTAAAAGTTTATTAACGAATTTTGTTAATTAGTTGCAACAGTGCCGTTTCAGCTGGGGAAAAAGTATTTTCGCCTCAAAGTAAAGTTCGTGAGCGACAATGAGAGGAGCCTTACTTTCATATGATTTTTTATAAGAACCTGTGTTGCCTAAAAATAACACCCGGAAAACTGCTGAGTCATAGGACAATACAGCGCATTTTGCGGCGCGTCAAGCGCTTTTTTCTCTGAAAAGCCGACGGGTGCTAAGACAACGTCTGGCGGACCCAATGGTGCGTATCAAAAACAGATAAACGCGTACGTTGCAATATAAACAGCCTAGTTTGCGTGAACATGTCGCCAAGAAAATATGTTCGCAGCTAGGTACCCGAGCAAAGCGTGTGTCGATTAAAGCTTGTACCGCTAACCAAGCCCGCGGCTACGATACCGCCGTATGCTTAGCGAACTTGTTCCACGAGAAGAGGGTTACACGGAGAACGGCTTGCGAATGCTGGATGCGTGACGTAATGCCTCCTCCGCGTGACGTAATGCGTGACGTAATGCAAGAAGGGGATGGAAGTTTACTTCCATCCCCTCCTTGCGTGCACCTCGTGTGGAAAATAGCGCCAGATTGCCTTCTAATTCATTCTCATAAGATAGCGATTTTTATAGGAAACTCTGCGCAACAGACATCATCCGCAAGATGCGATCGAAACGGAGCGCGACGCGCTGTTTGTAGCGAGGCTTTTATGCGGGCGTATAGCTGAAGGTCGCATCGTGTGCGGAGCGTCTTCGTATCATCTCGCTTTTCATGCTGACAACTTATCAACGACCTCGTTTCACCGAAAGAATAGAACGCAGAATAACCTCTTTAGGCAGCGGAAACGGGAAGATACATTCCCATTCGATATGAATAAATCGATACGAGTGCAATAAACGATGAAATCAATAGGAAATAAGCGAAAAAGGTTACGATATTCTGGAGCTTACGTGAACTCGATTTCAGGCGACGGTCCGCCCCGAATCCGAATTGCGATCATGCGAATATTGGGCGTCTCCTCGCATAAGACCGCCGTCTTCTTAAGCCTCGATTATACGAAGTGAGCCCATTTGAGAAATTTTCCGAACGCGGAGAAACCGGGTGGAAAGTTTTCCGCCTATCAAAGCCTGCAGGCACTGTGTTCTCCTCCGTACTAAAATGTAAAAGGTAGTCCCCAGTTTAAAATGATTTCTTACTGCACTGGTTGGTCATGACTTGGTGTTCGTTACGGTTACGGTATTATTAACCAGGAAAATGGAATGCGATGGAGCACTGTGAGAGGCGTTCCGTAGGAATGAAAGAGCCTCGGCCGGCATGAACGATGCATTCGTTTTTAATGTGAAGGAAACTGTTTTTTGTATGTGAGTTTTACGGTTTGCCATAATGCACTTTACCTAAATGTTACTGTTTATAAGACGATTTCATTTCTGCTTTTAAATACAAAAAAATATATTTGCAGCAAATTCTCCTTAAGGAAACCGTCACAGTGTTAAGGAAACCATCACAGACAGAGGCGTAGTGATATACGCGTATTGTTTTATTACATTGTTATAGTAAGGGACGCCCAATAGTTACAGACTCTTGTTTACGAAACTGCATGAGTCCTTTCAGTGAGCTTCTTGAGCTTAACACGTGTGCGCCAGTGAATTAATTGCAGACACACCAGAAGGCGTCTAAAGAAGCTTCAAACTAACACAGTTTGCACGCAGGTGACTCATGTACTAATCCAAATTATTGGCATAAAGCCGCCTGTGCTCGAGTGTTCTTATATGTGGCTACGAGACCTAACACGAGCAAGTATAACGCTTGGAGAACGTTTATAGTGCGCTATAGCGCTGTGCGGCAACTTATTATTTCCCTTCATTCATTATTTACTTTTTCACACGCGAAACGCCTTCACCAATGTTAACGCAATACAAAATGAAGGTAAGATTGACTATCCCTCGCTCGAGAGTGACGTTCACGAAGAGCGCAAAATAACTGTAAATAAAGAAGCGCTTCCAACGCCCGCGCAATAAATTGTATCACTCAGATATCGTTTATATATAATCATAATCGTAAACACACACAACTTCCTTGTCTGTACCCTTCCCGCCGCAGTTTAGCTGATGTAATCAACGCGGTATGCTGTGTCCACAAATAGCATGTTTGTGTATACGCCGCGATTCGGAGCGGTGGTCACGCCTCTGTTCCCGTGCTTCGCGTCACGTCTACATTTCAGCGCTTATCTATACCGCTATCTATATCGGCAGGTGAGTTGGAAAGTCAATACAACGCAAATTGCCAATACCGTCCTCAGAAGTGGCGAGAAGTTCCGTTGTATTGCTTGCAACGTACCACGGAGCAGCAGCACACGAAAGCGAAAGTGCAACAGTTCGGAAACAGCAGTTCTTCGTTGATAGGCCGTTCGAGGTCAACTCTGAGTGCAAAAGCTTAGAGTGTGAAGCGGATGCCGATAACAGTATACCTATATTCAGTCGTCAAGGACGTTAGCCAGAGGGCACGCAGGATGAGACCGATATAGACGTCTGATAAGTTTCGCTGCGCAACAAATCCTGTCACCCGTGGCCGCTTTCCGCCCACTGATTACTCGACGCAACAACCCGATCAAGGGCACGTGAATTCACTGCCGCTTTACGGAAGTGTCGTAATTGTAGCATGGGAACTTGTTCTTTTTATTTTGTAGTTACCTTGATTCTTACTCTATTATTTTCTTGCTGCCTGCGTGATTCTGTATACGCCGTTGCTGGGCGCGTAAAACCGTACTTATTAAGGAGATAGATACCGTTTATTTAAAACGATGGTGGGAGGTGTAAAAGTATGAACTATGTTGAGGATCAGAATAATATATGCGATAACACGTGATTACAGTCACGATTTTAGAAACATCTTGGAGCCGCATACTTCTTGTTATCATGCACACGGTGAAGTCTTATTTGGTTATACTATATATATATATAGCTGTAATATGCTAGCTAAAGGCAGTTGCAACCAAACAAAAAGGTTAGGAGGCCTTCCTCTGTCGGGAAAATGGTTCTTTCTTTCTAATTGCGCAATGCTCCGTCCTAACTTTTTCCTTCCTCCATGCCAATTCCGTGAGGTGTCGCGCTGCTAGGCCTCCACGTGCTAAAGCAGCGTAACGCTTCCGTTCCTACAGACGATAGTGGAGGCGCTGCCACGGGCAACAACTACTGTCATGCGTGAAACAACGAAATGCAACAATGAAATGCAGTAATGAAATGTGGCAACGTGAAATGACAAGTCACCTGGATAAAATGTCAGACTGCCGTATCAGAAACGGCTGATCGACGAGAGGCCCACGATCGAGAGAGCATCAGCTATTGGAAACCGGTGCACACAGAAATATGCATGTGGCCGGCGCACCTTCGAGGGCGTATTTGTGTACACCCGCATTTCCGTACGCAGCGCGCGCTGTCACCGGGCCGCGGCGTTGTGTAGCTATAGAAGGTAGGGCGCCTCGATGCTAGCGTTCCTTCGAAGGAATGTTGGCATCGAGGCACCCTAATAGAAGATACAGCGCCTTGACGCCAGCGTTCCTTCGCGCGGGTAGAGTGTACTAGCGTTTCTAGTACACTCTAGCACTGGGTCGTGACACCCGTTGATCGAGCCGCCTTCATATTGGGTCAAAAAGAGGAGTTATCCCGATGTGTGATGTCCACATATTCGGTCAAACAGTAGACGTTGTCACTAACCTGCACGAATGAACGATGGCATCGAGATGCCCAAAAGAAGGTAGCGTGCCTTGATGCGTACGCCCAAAGCGAGCATCAAGGCATCCTAATAGGAGGCGTTGGGCGCCTCGATGCCAGGAAGGCTGGCATCAAGGTTCCCTATGAAGGCGATGCTCAGGGCCATATATACAACGCTAGTAGCGTTCTACACGCTATGGACGCTGCGTGTCGGATAAAATTTTAAAAATAAAAACATGAAAAGAATTAAACAAAGAGTATGTGTATTCATATATACAGTCCTGCATTTGGCGAGTTCAACAGTTCTCGTTTTAACAGAGCACATATACAAGCGTGATGCGCACTATCGATGTAGTTCACTCAATGCTCATCATAAGCATTAGTGTCTTCAAAAAAAGTCGAAGAACTTTCATTGGTTTGCGGTTTATTCGTCATAGCCATGGGCACAGTATTTTCGCTAATGAGAACATTCGCTCTGAGTCTAGCAAGTGGAGTTCCTGCTCGAGTCGCTGTTATTGCCCCTTACCTTCGCCTTTCCTTCATGCACACAGCATATTTGTAGTAATCCCAAAGAATAATAACGGAGAAAGGTTGTGCACAGCGCCCCTGCGGGCTCTTGGTCTTGACGACGTAGTGATTGCTCAGGCTTACTGTAGCGGCGGTGTAACACGCATATGTCTCGCTATAGACAGCGATAAATAAGAGGAAGCCGAAGGAGAATGTTGCAAGGCCACTTGAAAGCCTTATCTCATCGTCCGACTATCGCTGTAGCGAAAGCTGGCGGAGTTACAAAGCCCGAGCGCGGTTCCTCCTTCGCTCCGACCATCTCGCCGCCACCGCGAAAGGAATAATTGCGAAATCGGCTCGGAGCTTTCTTATACGAGCGAATGTGGTCAAGTCGGCGGCTATAAAGAAATAAACTGGCAGTAGACGCCGTCTAGTTCGCTTCCAAAGCCGTCTCGCTAAATTGCGAGTCAATGATAACAGCGTGCAACTGCACTTGCATCGACACGCGCAGAGAAACAGTAATTGTGCACGAAAGGCGTTGTAAAGGACTACCGGGATACTGTGTTGCAGGTTAAAGAGCGGGCTGATAACTGGTACACCTAGATACGCAGCCAAAGAGAGAGAGAGAGAGAGATAACTTATTTGGTAATGGAAGTGTTCCGTTGGTAGAACTACCGAAGGTGAGATTGGTAATGCCTTTTGAGTGGTATTGAGCACTCACAAGCCATGCCAGAGTCCATTAAAAGCTATTGTAAAACTCGGAAACACGTACAAACAACCTGCACAAGTGACAAAAACAGGCAGGCTCAGTGATAAGCACTTATAGGACGTTATTTTTTGCTCAACGCCATTTCTCTATTGCCACAAAGACGGCTCGGTGGTCAGCGTAGTAACACGCTGCCGTCTCTATGGCAGCGTCTCGTGCCCGGTCCCAACGCCCGGCGCAGCGCCGGTGCCAGTATGTTTGCCATGGCTATGACGTCACTCCTCTGGAATGCGCAGATCGGTGAGGCGCGCGGCGGCTCCGGTGCGCCAGATGTGCGCCGTGTGACGTCACTTCTCGCGCATGCGCAGCACGGCTCTCGGACTGCCACGCGGAACTGCTCTAGCTCGGCCAGTGTAGCTAACGCTGCAAAATGTGTAAGATTAAAGTGCAGCTCCAAGAGCTGCCTCGTAAGTTGAAAGCAGATTTTGGGACCTCCTGCGTGGCGACAGAACGCATGCAGACGCACAAAACATGATGCAAGTCTGCGCGCACGTGGCACACACTCTAGAGTGGTGCAGAAACACACGCAGATTGTGTACACGCGCGTGTTCACTTATTCACTTAGATCAATTATCCAAGTGAATTTTAAGACGTTGATTTTAAGTACACGATATTAAGGACATGATTTTAAACGTTCGCTATTTTAGACGTACACGACTTTAAGTCAGGTGTTAGTGAGCACTAACAGACAGTTAGTTCTCAATAATATTGTGTGTAACAAAGAAAAACGAGCCCTTAAGATTTCCACTTCTTTCTTTTAAGTCAGGTGGTAACATGTTCCAAAGCGATATACTTGAAAATCTTCCAAGAGTAAATTATTATTTAAGGAAATGGGTATTCACAAGACTAAGAGCTGTGAAACTGGCTTAGTAAAACGTTTTGTTGGACGAGTTGGTTCGTGACTTGGCAAAGAAAAACCGTAGCGGGAAAGGAACTAGGACGACACGAGAACACAGGACTGGCGCCAGTCCTGTGTTCTCGGTCGTCCTTGTTCCTTTTGCTCTATGGTTTTTTTTTTTTTTCATTCGCGTGCGAAACCGCGCGTACCGAATTCACCTGCGCCAGCATTCCTGCACGCCTCGTCAGCGACAGGTGGTTTCCCTTCGACCGCGTGCTCGTTGCTTCGGTGACGAGGGTGACGACATTATTGATTGTGCGTTGACTCTTCCGTCCGGAGTACGTGTGTAAACAATGTTTCTGTGCAAGCTGGCAAACAAGCTGGCAAGATAGGTCACAATGCACTCCACTCGCAACCGCTATGGAAGGTTCCGATGTGCGATATAGCGTGACACGACCGGAGGTGTTGACGGCGACGCAATATGTGACGACGCTAGTGTTAAAAAAGAAAAGCAAAAAAAAAACGCCGACCCTGCCGGTCAGTGTGGCAGGGTCGGCGTCCTTGTTAATGACCCCTCTTTCAGGGGCACACGCGTGCTCGCATGTTCTGCGCTTCATTATATGTACACAGCGGTCGTGATATTCGATGCAGTCTACAGTCTACAGCTTTACAACTGTCAGTGAATGTCATGCAGATTGATGTTGCAGACGCGTCCTCAACCCTGAGCTAAAATCTCACAGAATATTTTCACTCATCTTTATTAAGCTGCATCCAAGTTTATAGGAGAAGAAGAGTGTCGCCTTATTACCCCTTAGTATATAAACAGAGCTTATTTTGCCACACGCGTGTCTGTAACACATCTGCATATGCGAGAATGACAATTATTTTCATCACTATTGAGGACGACGTCGATCACGTGCAACGTCTCAGACAGGCCTCCGCTGGTTTCCAACGTGTCAGACAGGTCTCATGGACGTATGCAAGCATTTTCGGTAGTTGAAGTCACGTGACCTAGTAAGGCGCTTTGTTACACTGTGCTGTTTCCTTTGGACAGATGATAATCACCAGTATGGACCACTTTACAAGATTGACCCATCGTGTAACTTTGATATGCCGCGAGACCTAAACAGGCAAGATGAAACATGCTTGCACCGCATCAGACTGAACGTCGCATACACCAACTACTTCAGGAGCAAGATTAAGCTGTCGGACTCACCAATGTGCGTCCAATGCAACGTCCAAGAAGATTTACATCATGTTCTTTGTGAATGCAAGCGATACGCATCAGAGAGACAGTCTCTGAAGGCAGCCTTGCATCTTCAACGGGGATCGTGCTTAGAGTTGCGACATGTTCTGGGCCCATGGCAAAGCAGCACCTGTGCGCTACGTGCCACGAAAGCGCTGTTGAATTTCTTGCGGGCCACGAGCCTGAACCAAACTTTGTAAACTTGTGTGACTGTATGTGTTATGTGGTTATCACTGTATATATCATAATCGTCACCCAGCACCTGGAGTAGCATGTCAGGCGAACAGCCAGGCAAACATCTCCAGCTTCATTAAAAGGTTTATCTCTCTCTCCGGGATTGACCCAAACTTTGCCATGGAATTCGGGCGGATAAGGTTGAACAGAGACACGGTCTACAGTACAGTAGGGCAAGCCATGTAGTGCTTACGCGGGGTAGATAAATGTTCTAGTGCAGTTCAAGAACAGGGGCCAAGGGAGTGGAGTTAAAGTTGGCGGAGGTCCAAGTTGTGGGATGAAATCAGAAAAATGAAATGCACAAGATGGGGCCCACTGGCGTGAGATAATGGAGATTGGAGATAGCTGGTTGAGGCTGTCGTCCTGGAGTGAAGATTGTGATGATGCAACCGCTACTAAATGTTTCAGCGCAAGACCCACGTACATCTCTGTGTCGCGTTCAGACGACAAAACCTTTGAGGGTTGCAATAATGCTGAGCTTATAAATTAGGTCCCAAAATCCCTTCTCGCGCCGACCGCGGGTTATTTTTTTTAGTGGCGTTGTCAGAAGACACTCTATGTTTCTGCAACGTCGAAGCCAGACAATTCTATCACTGACGCCTAAGTAAAGATGAGAGAAAGAAATAAGCATAAATTCATAACCAAACGCAGACGAGGTCGACCGCCCGACTTTCATATCTGAAGAGGCCGAGTGCCGGCGGCGTCTTTCTCGAATCTTCGTTCTCATGGCCTTCCGAGACGACAGCCGGATCTGTCGCCTCTCGCCTTATAAGCTATACTCTTAGCTTATCATAATTCATGGCATCTCTTTCTCTCGCTAGAGAATACCACCCGTGTATATCAAACGTGTAAGCGACTCTAGAAACGAGTGCCAAGTGTCAGCGATGTTGCCACTTGAAGCATAGCATAAGTGCGCACGCGCTTGTATGTGTTCGCGCTAACTGCGTTGGATAGGGCGCGCGAAGCTTTAAAAGGGGACAGAACGCGTTAAATGGGTTAACAAGCGCGGTTTGGTCTCGCGCGACACAGCCTTTGAGACGTCGTAATACATCGAGCCCCGCAGTCCTTGGAGTGCAAAAGTAAGTGTTTAAAAAAAAAGCCAGTAAATTAGAGGGAAGCAAAATCAAGAACATGAACGGACAGGCGTGCTCGCATGTTCTGCGCTTCATTATATGTACACAGTGGTCGTGATATTCGATGCAGTGTACATTCTTCGACGCTTGTTGATTACCGGGCTGATTGCCAAAATTGTGTGAACACATGGCAATGCAATGTAAAGATTCTTTGAATGATTCTTTCGTTTTGCTTTTTATTTTTAGAATGAAGACACGCATTCTTTATCCCCGGCATTGACGATTCGTGCGGCGTGTGAGAAAGGATAAACATTATCGAAGGAACATTGCGTACAATAGTACCCATTGGTCCGCGTTTATATATTGTACAAGATATAGCACTGCGAGTGTTGGCGAGCCCATTTCATTTCAATTACTTTTGGCGTAGGGCTCCGATTCAGTTCTAGATGTGCTCTCTCTAGCGAATAAAATGGTCGTACCAGGTTTACTTGAACAACCAGCAGGAATGGACATCATTTATTGTTAGTGACTCGGTGCTCTCTACGCGGGGTTGCGTTTTACAAATAACGCGCCGGAAATCCACTATCTTGTGAATTCGCTGTAAACTTTGCTGCAAAGCGAACGCCCAGGCGTAATGAAAGCTGTCTGCAGTCTTTGAGACTGTTGCCTTTGGCCACCTTTACTTAATTGTTTGTATACTCAGGTTTATTATGTACGATTATGCGTGCTTCAGTTTACTTGCATTATTCACTACTGATCATCTAGTTAGCGTATCCAGTGCTGAGACTAACTATTCCTGGCCTATACCGTGTTTGGCGTGGTGTTTCTGTTGCCTCTGGGTAGATCAGTATCTACAGGCTGGCATATTTGTGAGTATGTATGCGAAGGTTACATAAGCGCCGATTGCAAAGGCCAGCGAACCAGCGCTTGTAATAGCTGCATGCTGATCTAAAAGATAGGGCAAGTAAGTACAGACCAGTTCTCTGTAACAACATACATCAACGACAAAAAAGTAATACCATGGACATAGGTGTGCGCAGGGTTCCCCTTCAGGCGGGGCGAAGGTTCGTCGCGGCGCTCCCCCCCCCCCCCCAATTATGTCAATGTATGGCGCTGACATTGCGCACCCCCCCTCCCCGTGCGCACGCCTATGACCATATGACCACGGACATATTTACAATAAAAGGACCTCTATATTTAGCTAGTGCGTTGCCTTCGACAAATTCTTTCGGTTTACATTTTTTTTTGCATTTACCCGACCGGTATTGCCATTTGTTACGTTCTCATTTTCGTCCAGTCCTCCAGAAAGTTATGTGCACAGTGGCTCAAGCGGCACAGAATGCTTAGACATTCCCAGTTATGGTTACGTACACTTGTTATCACCATTATTTATCGACAATCTTCTTAAATATCACGTCCAGTATCATAATGATAAACTGCATGAACAGAGCACGAATAATATCTGGGGTTTTACATGCCAGTACCACGATATGAGTATGAGACCCACCGTAGTGGAGGGCTCCGGAAATTTAGACCATCTGGCAAGGTTCACTGGCATCTCACAGTAAACGGGCCTCTAGCACTTCGCCTACATCTAAATGCGTCGGCCGTGGCTGGAATCGGGCCCGCGACCATCGGGTCCGCAGCCGAGCAACGCAACCACTGTACCACCGCGGCGGATCAGCACGAAGACTAGAACCGCGGAACAAAACGCTGCGTCATGTGATTCGTGTCTTCTTCCCCTGTTCACGCTGCCTAATGTTGTGGTGTTTGACAAGATGCAGAAGCCATTCCAAACGAACAACGTTGTTATCATACACCACCGTCGTTTCCACGTCATCGGTGCTTAGACGCTTAACACTACATCTGCATTTCCCTCATTTCGTATTCGCGTTTCGCCAAGGCTTGTGACCGGTGCAGTGCTCAAACATGGTATAATCGCATGGGAAAAACGTTCCGACATATGTGGTGAAAAAATACAAACATTACGCGAGATTTCAGAAACAACCAGAGCCGCTTCGATAAACGTATGCACTGCGTGAATTTGAACGTAAGCCCCGAGTCAGATTTATAACGTGATTGGCACTCACGAAGCCACCGTAGCTTGTGTCCAGCTCGACAAGGGCAACTACTGAAACACAGTCCACACGGATGACGGTGACATGGCCATCATCCCCACACTTCCACGCTTCACTTTCGGGACCCACCTTTACTTCAGGACTATGGGGGACAGGGGGAGGGGGGGGGGCAATTACACCCACCTCTCCCGAAATTTTTCAATTTTGCATGTGGATACACACGCGCGCGGACATGCATAGAGTGGCTGAACCCCCCCACCCACGGAAAAAATTTCTGGCTTTGCCCGTGTTCAGGACACTACGTTCACTTCAGGACAAAGGCCTCTTTCCCAGGAATCTACACTGTCGAGACTAATGTAACACCCAATTTTCTGTTTCTTCGAAATATACACAGTTTCGCTTATTTCCGAGTTCGACAGACTCATGTTTGATGCGCATAAGCAGCTCGAAAAGTGCCGCGCATAAGCAACAACGCCCAGAACTTACAGCGCTAAAGGAAATACAAATATGAACTTAAAGCGGACATTGAAGGCGAGCGCGGCAGACGACAAAGCGGCCCGCGAAAGTGGGCGAGCTCGAGAGGGCGTCCGTTAGTGGGACTTGACTGCTTTAAAGGAAAGCAAGGCGGAAAACCCCGGATGAGAACTGGAGACAGACGCCTCCGTAGAGGGGACGAGCCGCCACGAGCCGCCAGGTCCAAAAGGGGTCGGCCCGACGTACACGCACTCTTTATAAATATAACTCCACGCGGGACGTTCCGACACTTGTCAGCGTAGAGAACGCCGTCTGTGAGGCCACCGTACGCGGCTTCCCGTTCTTCTCCGAATGTGAATTGGCCTTGGGGGCATTCATTTACATCTTGCAGGCGACAAGGGCAGCGTATGTTTGAAGTGAAGAACGACGCGACCGCAAGCGAGGTCATGAGCTTCGCGGCACGTGCCAATGCGCTGCGCTTCATGCAAACACCGTATTTTCGAAGGCAGGCGTTCTACAGCGAAGCCACCGGTTAGGTGTGGCAACTTCAGGTTGAAACGCGCTGCGCGTGGAAGGTTAAACATTCTAATTAAATGACGGGGTTTAACGACCCATAGCAGACACACAACGGCTGTGAGGAACGCCTCAGGGCAAGCTTTCGTATATGGACCAATTAGCGAAAGTGCGCACTAGTTAGTGTTGATCACCCTGGTTAAGCTCGCGCGACCTCGAAGCTCGTCGTACGCGAGGACGAAACGCATTCAAGACGCTTGTACAAAACGTAAATCCCATTTCAGTCGATCAAATTATATTGTGTGCAACGTCCCAAAGTAGCTCGAGGGAGATTTGCTACCCACATACGTTGTAGTGGGAGCGTGGAGCTAAAGCACGGTACACACGTGTTTTAGATTCCGCTTCTTCTAGAATACAGCCGCCGCCACCAGCAATCTAATCCACGACCTAGTACTTCGTTGAAGAATGTGATAGCTATATAAAGCCCACAACGGCAAGTACGAATGCCTGGACGCAATTTCAGAATGAATGAATGAATGAATGAATGAATGAATGAATGAATGAATGAATGAATGAATGAATGAATGAATGAATGAATGAATGAATGCTTACCTTATGTGTTATGTGAATCATACTTTATGTGTGTTCGTGCGTGCAGTTGTATATGTGCGTGTATGTACACGCACATATACAAACGCACATAGGTCGGCAAGCTCACTCATGAGTCGAATCAGTCATACTCACTCGGACTCAGATTGGGATGTGTGTCTGAGCGAGTCCGGTAGAGTAATATTTTGGTGAGTTTGAGTTCGATCGAGTCCAGCTTAGGAAAAATTTTGTCTGAGTCCGAGTGAGTCCGGTAGAGGAAGATATTCATGTGTCTGAGTCCGAGTGAGCCCTAAGCACACAATATATTTCTTGAGTGAGTCTGAGTGGGCTCCACCTTCTATTGCCGATCTATCCTATCTACTCATCTTAAGCCTTACTATCAGTCTTATGTCGGCTTGCGTTTATGCTCAAGCCTATTCACACAAGACGCACGAGCGTTCATGCGCCGTCTCAATATTTATTGATCAGAGGCGTGAGTTAGGGGGGAGGGTGCCATGACCACTCCTGCAAACTCTTTCACAGGAAGTTCTTGATAAAAATATCTCGTGTGAGTTTCGTATTTCATGAACATGTCCGTACTGGATTGAAACCACTGATAAAACGTATTTGAAGGTACAAGATGAAAAGGCGTATCGTAGTACACCGATTATGTGAGATATTGGGGTTAAAGAGCACTGGAACCATGATCGAAAAAGCTAATTTTATGCTAACGGACTAATGAGTCCACTCACTCAGGCTCACTTAGACTCAGGTCAAGCGGTGAGTCTGAGTCCGAGTGAGTCCGTTTGAGAAAAAGTTTAGTGAGTCTGAGTGCGAGTGAGTCCGGCTGAGGAAAATTTAGGTGAGTCTTGAGTGAGTCTGAGTGAATCTGAGTGAGTCTTGAGTGAGTCTGAGTGAGCTCCATTTTTTTTTGCCGACCTAGGATATATACACATGCAAAAAGGAAAATTTTGGGGGAGTTTAGTCCCTCCTGGCTACGCCAGTGTAAAAGAAAACCCATGAGCAGCATATATCAGGATTTGTACAGAGCTCGCGGTCCAGTAAGCCCACCGAAGGTACTACTCCGGAGACCGTCGAATTATTCCGCATTGTCATATCTTGCAGGGGAGGCATTTTGAGCCGGTCATAGAAGCCGTAGCCACTGTCTTGACCAATCAGACCTGACCATATGGCCAATCAGACAACATGGCAGAATTCGACAGCGTCCACAATAGCGGGGACGGCCCGTGTAAAACATGGCAGTCGGTCAGCGTCCGGCGCCGCTGCTGCCGCTTCCCCGAATCCACTCTCAACCGGTACGAGGGGGCCGAAGAACAGCGATGCCAATCTATCTCCTCCGCAGCATTTCCTCTTCCCGGTTTCTGTTCTCGCCTCGCGATAAGTCATGCCGCACAGACAAGCTGAGAGGAGGAGATGCAAGGAGAAGATGCGAGGAGGTCAAAGTGCTGCGTCTGCTTGTAGGCAGAGAACATGATCACCATTTACAAGAGGCTTTCTTTTGTTTTCGCAGAATGGGCACACCGAAAGTCCACAGTGTGGTTGCATCAAATGAAGCTTAGTATATCGCAATTACTTGTTGGAGGTGTTACAGATAGTATTTATTCATAGCTTGGTTAGTGGCCGTCAGAGTGCGAAACAACACAAATATGCGCATGCACTCACACACACAGACATCCTGAGACTGCAGACAAGGTGGAAACGGTCTGCGCCGTATCAGTATGTCAATATATTTATTTCGCGAGATTTTTTTTTGTTGTTGTTGTTGTTATGATAACAATAAAACCGATTCTATGGGCGAACCGTCCGTGCCGTTCTGGTATCGACAGCGCGTGTAAGACTAACGTGTGCAGGCTCTGCAATTAGTGAACACGGCTTTCGCGAGGAAGCCGAAACGTCAATCCCTTTGACAATGTCATTTTGGTCGGAGCTCATTGTGTTTCTTTTACACATACATCGTTTCGTTACATTACTTTCTCCCAAGTTATACTTTGTAACCTTCTATATATTCGGGCTGCGCATTCCGTTGGCAGTACCAAAACATCACCGTGGCGCAGGTAGCATAAACTCGAGCCCAGTTTCCATATAAGTTGCTACTAAAATGTAAATTAAAATAAAATTTAAATACACATATATGCCCCACAAGCTAAGCTCTACAAACAAAAGAAGAGCAATATTTATTAGCGTTACATTTTTCATGCGCGCACTTCGTACGCGTACGCAAATCAATGTCACAGTATTACCGTGTACGTATTGAATGCTTCCTCCTTAGATGATCATGAAATGTTCTGTAAAAGAGAGGCACTACTCCTAAGGTTGCTGATGTAGTACATGGCCCACCGTTAAAGTACAGTGACGCGATTCACCTAGTTTTCCTAAACACGGTACTACTTATTTTAAGAACACCTTGAAACAGTTGTTTGTAAAAGCTCATCGCGGTGGGAATTGGAAAGGAGACGGTAATGTGAAAAGCAGGGGCGTAGCCAGAAATTTTTTTTTTTTTTTGGGGGGGGGGGGTTCAACCATACTTTATGTATGTTCGTGCGTGCGTTTGGATGTGTGCGTGTATATATACGCAAGCAAAACTGAAAATTTTCGGGGGGGGTTGAACCCCCCCAACCCCCCCCCCCCCCTTGGCTACGCCCCTGGTGAAAAGAGTAAGAGATCAATGCCCATGTGGCACTAATTTCTTTTTAGTGAAGTATCTGACAATTAATCATTAAGTAAAGCCATCCGGTGCTCTGTGAACAGCCACTTCTTGTTTTTCACAAATGTGCGATTCGCTTCGTCCCATTAATTGCCGCTCGTTATTGCGGCTTGCTAGCGCAATATCTTCACAGATGTGCGCACCATCTTCTTTCGTATAATGCACCGCAGAGCGAAGCCTATCTGTGAAAGGTCGTCAGGGCTGTATTGTATGAGTTACGATCTGACAAATCCGGCTCTTCAATGAGTGACGACTCGTCGACGGCACATTTTATAACCTGCACAGGCTTGCGAAAAATGTACTAGGATGCTTTAATTTACTTTCTTTTTCTTCGGTATGTCGTCCGTGCCTCAACCCAAGCTAAAGCAGTGTATTCCACCGGGGCTAATCGATGGCCTACCGGTTGTGACATATGTGCGCATTTCTCGACACGGTTTGACATGCCCTTCACTATCGTATACGCATCATTCTGCTTTTACAGCTATCTATTACGTCACAAGATGTACGGCACCGCTAGCCTAATCCTCTCGTATACCGTTCTCGTCGAGAGATTGCGCAGGGCTTCGCATTAAACTGTTAATTTATTAATTTCAAATGTGCACCCGAGAGTAAACCCGTTCCGGTTAAAACCACACGTTTAACCGCATGTCTGCCGGTATTACAGCGCTGTCAGCGGCAGGTGTAGTCCGCCTCGGTGGTACAGTGGTAACGGTGCTCAGCCACTGACCCGAAGGTCGAAGGTTCGATCCCGGCCGCAGCGGTCGCACATCGATGGAGGCGAAATGCTAGAGGCCCGTATACTGTGCGATGTCAGTGCACGTGAAGGAACACCATATGGTCGAAATTGCCGGAGCCTTCCCCTACGGCGTGCTTCATAATCATGTCGTGGTTTTGGCACTTCAAACCCCAGATATCATTATTAGCGGGAGGTGAACAATGAAGTGCGATGCCATGCAGCGCAAAGAGCGCTGAAGTACCGCAATAAATGTGTTTCGTGCTAAGCACTGTCATTAATATCACGCGCACACTGCCGAATTAACGAGCGTTACTTCTCACGCTGCTAACAGCGCGAAACGCGCAGTCGGTCATGAGCGCCGGCGGCGGGATAGTAGTAGCTGCATGGGTTCGCGAACCTCATTATGGAGCTGCGTGGTGCACTGTCGGCCTCGCTAGCTTAATCCTCTCGTATACCGTTCTCGTCGAGAGAGGATTTGCGCTGAACAACGCAGCACTACTCACACGGGATGAAGCTTGAAGCAAAAAGTGTCCGGTATCACTGTGCATACCGATTATATCCTTACTGATTGGCGTACGTACGAATGCAAGTTCATTATTTCGTGCTTCGGGCGTGTTTTCCTCCAGGGTCTGTTGTTTGCTCGGCGGATCAAAGCTGCCATGGTGCGACGAACTCTAACGCATGTCTGCCGTGCGAACTTGGGCTTGTGAAACCCAAATCTTTTGACCCCAGGACATTGACACTATAGAATATCACCGAACAGAGACGCCTTGTTTTCGATGTCGGAGAGGCCACTGCGCACTACTGTTAACTACATAGGTACCGAACACTTTCATAGCCACTAGCCACTGAGAGTTCGCTGCACTGATGAACGATCGTCATCAAGCACTCCAGTAATTGTCGGCTGATGTTATCTGACCTCCGGACATCTACAATTGAGATTTCGAGGTAAACAGAAGTGTAGACACTCTAGGAGGCTCCCAGTAATCTTTGACATTTCCAGGAGATAAGCAGCCCATTAAGTGATTTAACAACATTAGGCTTCAAGATACTTGGTAATCAACGCTCAGTAATGCTAAGCTCAAAAACTTTTAGGCAAGAGGCGGCAACAAAACTTGTTCGTGCTTGTTGCCGTCCCTTGTGTAAAAGATTTTGCGCTTAGTATTATTGAGCAAGGATTAAGTGCCCAATTAGAGAAAGCCAGATGACCGAGGACTGTGTAAAATGCGATGTGTCGGGATTGCTATCTGCACGAAGAACTGCTAGTTTCTTCATGCAGTTTTGCTATACAGAATTTTTTAAAGAATTGTCTGCTGCAGGCACAGTTCTCTTCGTGGAGCTGTATTGTTCAAAGAGACCGCGGCTTCATTTGCGCGAATGAATAAAACGCGTAATAATCTAATTACAAAATTTCAATAATTAAGCTTTGACCATCTATATTTTAAGACATGCACTGGACGAATTGTAGCCTGTGAGTTCAAAAAGCATACCAACTTGGAACTAATTCTTAGAATATCGACAGTAAATTGGATATAATCCCTGTCAAATTCGCGATAAATATACGCTGTTCTCGCATTTATTTATTATTGACCTAGAGATATTCAGTAAACCAATGTATTTTGTAGCATAAACTGAGAATTATTATGCGAAAACTAGTGTAGTTACCAAAGTTTGTTCGGAATTTATTACAGCATGCAGTAGGGCCACTTGTGCGTCTTTCTGGAGAATTTAAGTTGCATAGGTCGAAGTTATTCTTTATTGATTTATGCAAAAATGACACCAATGTAACGTGCATTCAGCAGAAACTGGAGAAATTCCTGCGCGAAAGGACGAAGAATAGATACGTCACATAACGAACTAAATGTTGCGGTAAAGGAATGCGAGAATACAATCCTGATATTACCAGTTTCGTTCGTTCGGTGCCATTATGATGCAGTCCAAACGACTAGCCTAGCTCTAACTTCGCATGTGTTGCAATGTTCACGAACCGCCTACATCGTCCTTCATCATAGAAAGCGATTTGCTTTCTTGCGCAATTCACCACATTATCTACCCTGTCTCGAATTCCAGGCAGTGAAAACTTGCGAATACTCAAACGATCCGCGCTTTCTCTCCACTTCTTTGAATATGATTTCACAAAAACTGCATGGTCACTTCGCTATGTACACTCCATTTCATACATCAGGTGCGGCGCTGTGGATGCTATGCAAGAAGTTCGGTTAGCAAAATGTGTGACTCCGCGTGTCCCGTGCTTGGATTTTGTCGTTGTAAACCCGGCCTCCGCAATTGGCTCCGGCTGCGCGCTACCGGAACTGATCGCGGAGGCCACGATACGAAAACAAAGGACGCAAAGCGATCCCAAACATCCTACTTACAATCCCAAACATCCTACTACCATATAAATAACGGGGCTTGTTTATATGTAAGGCACAAAGTATCGTCATTTAGTACTCACTCCAAAAACTAAAAGAAAATCTCATTAGGGATGGTAAAATTATTGAACTACCTGTGCGAACGGCTTCTACTGCAAGAACTCTCGCTAGCTTTCATAGTGTCGCACCTTATGTATGACACGGAATATAGTGTTGGCGCAGCGTCAGAATCAATAGCGTGTACTAAGCAGAAAGACGTCAGTACTGCAGGTACAGGAGAGATGGAAATAAACACGCGTTAGTGCTCTGCGGTTCGCATTTGTTTTCATCGCGATCTTAACTAGGGTAATAAAAAGACGCTAGACTCGTCCTTGATTGTATCATGGACGAGTCCAGTGTCTTTTTATTACTAGCCAGGCGACAACCCCTTGCAAAGAAATGCGAACAGCGGAGCGGGAATAGATGCCGCACTGTTCGCGCTTCTTTCCGTCGCGATAGTGCACGCCGTCATACGGCGGCGCGGCGGCTTCTAAGGGCACTAAATCAGACCTGTATAGAAGGCCAACGCCCTGCAGCCGTGGGAGGCTCCGAAACCACGCTAACATTCAACGCCGTCGCATACTCCAGGACCTGGGAAGCTCCGAAAGGAAGGAAAAATGGCGTGGCTACGTGCCGCCACAACAAACGACCGCGATCACTTCGAAAGCAAGATAAACAAGAGATGTGATAAGAAGAACAGCCACAACAGACAATGAAGGCGCGCCCTAACTCGCCCACTGCGCACCACAAGCGTGATAAGGCACTACGCAAGCAGAAAGGGTGCACCGATAAATTGTCAGAACGACAGAGCGTGGCCGTCGACGAGGGATGATGCTTCTTTGGCCACCGCCGAGACATCAGTGAACCGCGCCAGAGAAGTTCAATACACCGAAAGCATCGAGTGTCTTGGTTGAAGGAGGAGGAGGGGGAGAAGTAGGGGGAAGCAATGCCGCATATCTGCGCATATGTGTGTAGTTATGGACTCGTTTCAGGGCGTCAGAAATACACAATATAAAGTTGACCCTTAAGGGACTGTGGGCTCTATCCTTTGTAACGTAAAATTGTCCAGCTCGACCGACAGGTCATATCTATTTCTTAAATGTATCATTTTTATTAACCCATGAGCACAACACGACTTCCATCTCAATTCACTCGGTACTTACAGCTGGGTGTCGACTTGCACTAGTTGGAGCAGTTCAGCTGATTTCAATTCTATCAGGTTAGCACTGAGGGTGATCAGAAGTGCTAAGGCGATTGCGTGAGGAAGGTTTTCAGTTGAGGGAGTCACATAAATTGAAATAGACATTCACTTGATAGTCAAACAAACGCGGTGTTTGGCGCCCAAAGACAAACGTGAGCATATTTGACTCAATCACCACGAGCAGTCGCCGTCACGACGCTGACCTGATGTGGAGCACAGGCATCGGGGAGAGCATGCGCGCTTGTCGCAAGACAGCGTGTCCTGATGCCGCTTGCTCCACTATTTCAACTGTGCCGTGCCTCTTGCTCAGGTCATCACATCTGCAGCATTAGACACCCACGAGGCCACCCGTCTTCTCGGATCGCCTTCGCATTCTCGCGTTTCCATCTGCCAACCGTAGCTGATGACTTCCTATACTCCACATTTCCAATATACGATGGTGCGCGGGTCGCGATATAATTCCTAATTGAATAAAGTGATGTCGAAAGTGTAACTCTTCCGCAAAGTATGGCACATTGGCAAACCACGCGAGAGATATGGAGAATTCACGTGACGGGCTATCAGCCATTCCAAATATAAATGAATCAGTGTCCAAATACTACCTCGGTCGTAGTAAAACTGGGACCAATATCTGAGTAAGAAGGGATATACATTCCCATTCTTAATTGCGATAATCCCACTACCACAAAAGAACTAACCGTGACGTCAATTACTGCGACAGATATCACAGTTACTGCATGCACTGCCGTTAAAGGATAGGTTGCGAACAAAAACAATATAGAAGAAAGTAGTTCGCGGGACTGACGTGACAACTGAATTTGTTATGATCGACTCGTCTAATTGCGACCTCATCGACCTTGGTGTTAGACTTTCGTCTGGGACGTACTGAAGCGCATCGCAACGGCTGCTTGGGGCCGTGCGCAACACGGCGGGAACACATGCACTTCGATTCCGCAGACAGCACTGTCATCGTCTTTCATGCGTCCTGCAGGTGCACCCGAGGCGGCGGCGTCTGCAGTCCTCAAAGAAACGCGCCGGCGGCGCAACGACGGTGTAATGTTGGTGAAAGGCGATGCACTCGCCAAACAACGGGCATCTCCACATCGCGCACACAAAAGAAGATCAAAAGCGTCTCACAGTGACCTGCCAGTGCGTTCCCACGAAGGAACAAAGAAGTGCCGCAACGGCTCTCATTGACTTCCCAGACGAAAGGCTTTTCTGCCGAAGCCCATTGCGAAGACGCAAATCTATTGATTCTGCGGGATGTGCTTTAAGTCTGCCCGAGAATTATATGTGCTGGTCGCATTGTAGAGTCCGACTGTGTAGTCATATACTAGAAGTCGCTTATGCAGGCAACATCGAGTGTGATCCTGTGAATGCATGCCTCACTGATTTAACCCCCCCCCCCCCCCCATTTGAAAATTTTCAATTTTGCATGTGTACATTATAGGTACACATAAAAACACACGTACGAACACACATAAAGCACGGTTGAACCTCCCTCCCCTCCCCCCGCCAAAAAAAAAAACAATTCTGGCTGCGCTACTGGCATGCTTCATCTTGCCTGCTTTAACCCCGTGGATAACACTACATTGGCAATCCGGCTTGAGCTTGTAGCTGCAGCATATCCTAGGCCCACGGCAAAGCACTGCCTGTGTGCTGCTGGTGTTTTTAAGAACTACACACCTGTACGAAACATTATGAATTACTCTTTCGTGTACGTGTGCTTGAGAGAGGGAGAGAGAAACTGTACGTATTATTTGTGTACATACGTGGTCACTGTATATACCATTACACCATTGTCATCACACGACTTCTAGAGTCGTGTGATGACAATGCCAGGCGATATACATAACTGGCAGGAGTTTGCAATAACCTACGTATAGCAATTTTTCATCGTTAAAGGCAAATTTATTAATGAGAATATAATTTATATGAAGTTCATAACGAAAATAAATAACTAAATAAAGGATTTCTGCGACTTTTGCATAGCCGCCGAAGGAAGATAACAAAGCGAAAATACAAATTCTCGAGGCTACCTTTCGCAATGTCGTCTGCGAAGTGCGAGCAGAGCCTCCACCAAACGGAGTATGTTCAACTCTCTTACTACGATGCATCATGGCTATATCTATTGTCTATTCTTGTGCGGCCTTCGTTAGATTTGGTTGCGAATACTAACACGACGGTACCAAATGTGACAAACCCGGCAACATTACTCTATGCGCGTTACTATGCACGGATCACGTCATTCGAACCACTCGGTTTATTCAAGCATACAAAGACATAGAATGACTCAGCAGCATGCAAAACTTACAGGCACTGCCTGCATACGAAGTCGGCAGCAAGAGGAAGAATTTTCTCGAAATAATGTGACGTTAAATATTTACGTAACGAAGGAATTAATTAGTGCGCCCCGCGGCACCTTCTGGTTTGAAAACGCTCGTCACCCACCTTCTCCATCCACTGCTTGCATTATATCCGGGTAACCAACTTCACGCAGCAGGCACGCTCGCTTCCTGCCCGACGAAGGTGCAAATTTGTTTCCTGCAGGTGCAGCGGGTGTCGTGAACAAAGTCTGCCTATGCGTACTTCCACTCGTTCATCACCTGTGTTGCTGCCAGAGGCGAAATATAGTGGCGTTCTACAAGTTCTTCACTTTGCAAGCTCCCTCCCCCCCCCCCCCCCCCCACACACACACTCTCTCATTTTATATAAAGAGAGGGGTGTGACATTTCAAACTTCCACGAATATCTCTTTTTCTGTGCTCACTGACCAGTGTATATCTAATAAATCAGGAGGAAGCAGCCACGATATTGTGATGTAAATAGCGCATCTCGCTATGTATATGTTTCGCTATACCAGAAGAACAGGGACACTTGTGACCATGGTAATAACACTCTTTTTTTTGTTAGCTACGAAGACACACACCCTTGTACGTTCAGCGCCATCGAAATGCCTTGTGAATTATTTGCTGCTTACCGCTGTTTACGTTCTGGACAACTTCTACAGCCGACTGTACCTTAACTGTCTGCTTAAGCATGCCCATTTCCCGGAACTGCAATTTGCAACACCGCAAGCGTTCTAAACGAGAATGGGGGCCTGCAAGAAAAGCTTGATGAACGCAGTTAGTCATGATTACAACTTCAACGGAGCATAGTTTCCTAAAGTAAGGTGGAGTTTATGGAGCAGACGGCAGCGAAACTTTCCACATGGCTGCGGTGTGCAAGAGGAGAACGAAACGATGTACAAAATTAGAGCCTGCCGTGTCCCGCTGTCTCTCCATCTGTTCTCGTTTTACCCGCCGCAATCTTCTCGGAATCCAAAACGCGCCCAGCAGTAAGAATCGTTACATATGGCGGCGGTGGGGACCAGCAGCATCGAGACCAGACCAAGAACAAAGTGATCCCATCCAGCCGCCGGCGTCGCGGCAATGAAGATGCATTATTGTCTATCAGTGGCTGCTGTCATAGGCGTGCGTACGGAAGGGTGGAGGGCACAAAGTCTGCTTCATATTTTAGGGGCGAAGCTCCTAAAGCCGTGGGTCTGTACATGCATGTCTTTCGTGGTACGTGACCACCTAGTTCTATGAAGTGCACTTGAGAGGAACCCACTACGCTATAAATCATCATAATTTTAGGGGCGAAGTGCACTTGCGAGGAACCCACTACGCTATACTTCCTAAAGCTGTGGGTCTGTATATGCATGCCTTTCGTGGTACGTGACCGCCTAGTTCTATGAAGTGCACTTGCGAGTCTTACGTCTTTCTTAATGATGTAATGGGCGAACTTTCACGGGAGAGTTACGGTTTTACCGATGATCTCCCCTCTCGAGCTTCGCCCCACTCATCATCATTCATTCCGTGAATATGGCGTGATTTTTTTACTTTTGTTCCGTCTTTGTTTAATAAGCAGGGTTATAGTCACGCAGGTTTTTGACGATAATGGCGGCCGAAGGCCCTTGATGCAGCTTATCAAGCACTTGTGGAAACAGGCAGACAGACGTCGATGCTGGGAGTCCACAAGTTATATACTACATCAGAAGCCCTTTAGACAGACACGAACAGGCGCCAACCGGCGCAGACATCTCGTGCTCGGCGTGTCGTCGCCGTCTTCTCCTGTTCGGAGTCTTGTGGCACGTACTAGCGCGCTACAAATTGTTTACCTCCCATACTCCCGCAAGGTCAGCCAGGGACCGAAGGCAGGCCATTGTAAGAAGCACGTCATCGCTCCATTTTGATTTTTCGATCCATTGTGAAAGGGGGGGGGGTGCGCTGCGATGAAACTTTGCCACCCTCTGCGCACACCTATGGCTGCAGTCGAACTGAGAAAAGGTCACGGTACTAGCGAAATAGGAGAGGGGACGAGATTATAAAACACGGGACCACGCTAGACTTCTAGCGCTAGATCTGGGAAGAAATTGATACCGCAGGATTTTCAATCTATTTTTTTTTTACTTTAACGAGACTTGCGAGCATGCGGTCACCACTCTGTGTCCACATATACTTGATGTTGTATGTAATAAGGTTTCGTTGAAGTTTGGCGGGGTCCCATGTTTCTTCATCTCGTCCCCGTCTCCTATTTCGCTAGTACCATGCACCTTTCATTCTCGAAACGAACTAGCCCAGCTATCCGCCTTATCTGCTTCCCTGTCCCCACTGAATGCACTCAGCGCCGCGGTGCTCGTCAGCACACATACTTTCTACTGCATTGCCTGCAAATGGAAGCGGCAAGTCTATTTCTGTTGCCGCTCGATCTGCTTCTAGTATTACCGCACTTCCAAGGACTCACGCGGTCGCCACCGAACGCGCCCGAGCGGACAAGGCCGAGTATGTATCGCAGTTCACGCAGCAACTTGCTGCAGCCTCGCTGACAGAGCCAGGGTCACCGGAACAGTCGGCATGCAGTGCCATTATTTATACCCCTCCTCTATTTTCACATCTTTCGTTTTTGTTCGATTGCACTATGTGCTGGCACAGCGGACGCAGTGCGGCGACGGGAAGCTCTGGCGTGCGTCCGTATTCAGGTGATAGGTTGCTTCGTGTGGACGCAGAAACGCACCAAACGCAAGGACGCGCAACTCGTTCAACTCCAGACAGGAGGCAACCACCGGAGTGACGATTACGAAACGGCTTACATCACCACGTTGAATGTCGTTCGCGGATGTAACGAGAGCGCGTACATTGTGAGGTTCTCGGCATGCACGCGCTGAGTTATCGCCAACTCCAGGGCCGCCGTGTCGAGGAGTGTTCCTTCGGGCGGTCTTTTATTGAAAGCTCGAGGTGCCGGCATTGTCGCCTATCCGCACAGGCGTGCAACGTGCGCCGCGTACGGCTCAAGCCGGATGACGATGTTGCGTAATCGGTTGCGAGTATCGCTCCGTCTAAATGAGGCTGACGATATTGAGATGCTCCGTATCATCTCATGAAGAATGCGTAGCGACAGAGCTCTAGCACATCGGGGAGCGAGAAGACCAGGGCCGTATACGCATACTCGAAACGTGAGAGGCATCCGAGGGTTGTCACCATCGCCGCAAGCAATTTGTCTCGTTAGTATCACCGACCGCGCGTTTTTTCGTGCATGTATACAGTGTATGTACGGTGCCGTGAGAGAGGCAGTTTCACTTGAAGAAAAAACAAAGGAAAACAATGAGCACGCTGCTTATTAAGCTGACTGCCCCAAGTGTCAACGATTTTCCAACCGGTCGTTTTTGTACTGCATCTTTCAGCTTCTTCCCGAATATCTTAGTGTTCCCTGATCAATGTAAGAAGATGTGTGACTAAACGGCACCGATGCACTTAACGGCATGAAATATTTTCCTAAATGCGGTTTCATTTATTTATTTATTCATTAACTGCACCCTCTGTAAAGAATGAAGAAGACGAATATTATTTTCTTTTTTGTACGACATCTGTGATGATTGGCGGTGGCCTGGAGCACCGCTGGTAGCGTGCTTGAGAGCCTTATCAACGAATAACCACCTACTCTTTCAATCAATCAGATACCCCCAATATATGTTTTACAATTTTTGCGACAAGTGCAACTTGCCGGCTCTGTTTCATATGACCTTCTTGATACCATGTAACAAGGCGCAATGGACTTTGACTATCTGAAGTAAGTGTGTTTCATTTAAGTGTTATCATGCTCTAAGGTGCGTATTTGGGCCGGTTGGTACATGTTCAACGATACGAGAAACAGCGCGACACACGGGACAGTGAAAGCGCTTGGTCCGTCTCTTTCACTGTCCCGTGTGTCGCGCTGTTTCTCGTATCGTTATCATGCTGCCGCGCTACAGGCGCCTGGTATAATCTTTGTGATTAGTTTTATCCAAGAGATCTGTACAGATTTTTTTCACCCAATGTTCTTGACAAGAGCATTCACCCGACAATGCACTATGTTTAAGCCTATGAACGTCGCCACAAACGCGTGTTCATTTTTCTTTTTCTTCGATCGCGACAACACCTTCTGTTCCAGAGTTGCTGGCAACAAATAGCGTTTCCCTTGAATGGCATGGTTTATGATCGATTACGGCAAGTCAAGGACAGCATTGTGACGGATCAGGTAACCAGTGATGCGAGTGTTTGGGTCTCTTGCTCGAGACTTTTCCTAACCGCATCAACAACACCGTCCTGGAGACTGGAGGCTGAAAAAACATTTGCGCTCTCTTCCCACTACACGCTTGCGTCTTCCATCAGTCATGCAACATATGCCAAATTTGCATTGGCAGCGCCTCCGTCACCGATAAGTCCTGCGTAGCCAAGAGGCCCAAGAGGAGACGCGATGCAAGTGTGATAGCTATCATAGACAGCTGGTGTTCAGTGCGGTTCAAATGTATAGACCTATTCCAAACGGTGGAACAATGTCAGCCATATTAAGCTATGTAGAAATTTCCCAGCAAGCTCACGCACACACAACACCATCCTCGCGCCACACCATTTGTGTAAATACCCAATTGCAGCTATGCACGAAATGTGCGAGTAGTTCACGTACACTCTTAAAAGAAAAGGTAGTAAAAAGGTAGTAACTGCAAGTAAATATGTAGTAACTGCCGCGGTTACTAACTTTCTTGGACCGGTACTAAACTTTTGTTAACTGTTTACTAACTGCGTTAGTATAACAGTTACTAGCTGCAACCGTTACTCTTTGCTACGTGTTTACTACCTACGTTAGTACACAATAACTGGAAGCAAATAGGTAGTAACTGCAGCTGTTGCGAACTTTTTTGGACAGTTACTACCTTTCTGCTACCCGGCCGTGAAATTGTAGTTAATACCTATTGTACTAATATATATTTGGAATCGTCTCGACATCATTTTTAATTGGAAAGTGGTAAAGCATAATTTCTAAGCACAATTTCGCTATTGTGAAAACGAAGGAGCAAAAGTTAATCAACTATGAGCAAGTGTTATACGCGTTTTAGTACACATAAATTCCAACAAACTATCATGACAGGTGCACGTTAAAGAATTCCAGGTGGTCAAAATTAATCCGGAGTCCCTCACTGCGGCGTGTCTCGTAATCATATCGTGGTTTTGGCACGTAAAACCCCAAAAATGATTATTATATACCAACTCGGCCATAGAATATGGCCGATAATAATATCTGGGGTTTAACGTCCCAAACCCACATTATGATTACGAGGGACGCCGTAGTGGAGCGCTCCGGAAATTTCGACCACCTGGAATTCTTTAACGTGCACCTACATCTAAGACACGGGCCTCAAACATTTTCGCCTCCATCGAAAATACAGCCGCCGCAACCGGGATTCGATCCCGCGACCTTCGGGTCAGCAGTCGAGCACCAGAACCACTAGACCACCGTGGCGGGGCTAGAACATGGCCGCGTTGGTAGCATCCCATAAAATGCATAAACACCTTGTGGAAGACCAAAACTAGAGAGTGTGCGTGTTTGTCAACTCGCCCCTTTATCTCATCCCGTATGGTTGTGCGCCGGAAATCTACATGACATGACAAGAACTTTATTGGAGTCCTGAGGAACTCGAATCTGGGGAGCCGGAGGCCCCCAGATCAAGTTGGTGGCTCCGCCCACGATGGGACTGGATGAGGGCCCGGAAATCTACAGTTATTCAAATATTTATTTCAGACCACGCGCGGGGTTCTCCATTTAGAAGGCGGGGAGGCGGGGCGGGGGAGGGGGGGGCGAAGTTTCACTGAAGGAAGCCTCCCCTTGCTGACTGGTCGAGTCCGAAAGAGAGCACTCTCCGCAGTGGATACAAAAAATGAAAATGAAGCAAGAACGTGCTCCTCACAATAGCCTACCTTTGGTCCCCTGCTTTCTGGGAGTAAAGGCGAGGAAAGATGGGAAGTAAACAATTCTTGGAATCCAAAATCACGGGTCCTCGGGCGCCGTGAAAAATTTGCATGGCCGAAACACTGCCCATTAAAGAATGACGGGACAGGTTCGACTGAATAAAGATATGGGGCCGACTTTGCGCTCACCTTAGACCAGGAATCTCAAACACGCGGCCCGCGGCTTCACGAGGAATAAGATGTTTGCGAGTTTGCTAAATGGTACTCGCATTATTTACTCGCTATTGCGATTAATAACGCTTTGTTCGCGTAACCTACAGAGGTGGGGCTGGTCTCAAGCATTTTTTTTTTTCGTGAGGCACACCATGGGGTCACCATGTGTTGAAAGATAGCCGCGGAACAAAATCTCTAGATTGAGAATCGGCGTCCAGATTGGAGTGATTCTTGAGATCAGTATCGACATGTTTCTCGAATCCGTGCGCCAAATCCCCTTCAGAAAGGATCCATATATGCGATATGGGACATGAGTTATTTTAAATGGCGGCGTTAGGTGATACTTTGTTCAAATCACCCCCCCCCCCCCTTCTGCTTCAACCTTCTTCACTGTCGTGGCCCTTCAGGACTAAATTTCTTGGCACCGGCCCGCTTGCTGAAGTGAGTTATTGGTTCCTGCCTCAGACGAAGGGAGGGGAGGGGGGCACATCACTCTTTGCCCCCCACCACCCCACTCCCTGTGCGCACGCCTATGCTTTTACGCATCCACTGTCCTGCACCTTACACTGCCTGGGGAATCGATCCGCAAGCGCCGTACGGGTGCCGAGCCTCCGAAAGCGGACACAGGATCTACTATACTTGCAGACTCATTTCTCGCGGCTCTTCACTGAAGTGTAGTCAACATCGCGAAAGAACGACCTAAGAGGAACACGCAACTGGGAATCGTCGCAAGAGAGTACGGCAAAAACGAACGGAAAAAGTCCAGGCGATAGGCGAGAAGGCCCTCCCTGATGCTTTTCGCCATCAAGAACTAGCCGAAATGGCCCAAGCTGAAAGACCCGGCATGGCATTAACACGGCGGTGAGCAGACAGAGCGACCACCCAGACTTGCACAATGCGTGTATAGTGAGTTTGATTAGCTTTGCAACATACATAGATGGGTGAAGTTCACAAAGAGAAAATGTATCGCGAGTGTGTTATTTTGTAATGTAGGTTAAGGTGTGTTTTGTTTTAATGTTCATCTACTAATAGTTAATGTTGTAGGTTTACGGCGACGCCGGTGGCGGAATTATCTTTCAGTAACGAGCTCTGAATTCCTCTCGGATGGCACGTTGTTTTGAACACGATATTTACCACTCGTAATGTTCCTCGGACGCTCAAGTGGACAATAAAAGATTTCTAGCATCCCTGCATCAATATTGAAGGTCACGTGGTACCGTACTAAGTCCGGCTTGAATACTCTCACCTTTTTTTAAGAAGCGTTTATACAGACGTGTAACAAAGCTAGGTGCTTTCTACAAGCGTTATATTTTTAGGGGAAGTTCTGTAGCCGACCTGTCAACTTATTACCATGAAAATGTCGTCAATGCGTACGATATAAAAATAACGAATTCCATGCACCCATAAACACAAGTCATTCGGCAGTGTGAATTCCCCGCGCGGGTGGTCTTTGTTGAAGGTCAGCGAAATCGTCATAGCGTGGCGAGGCTTGGGTGGTTTTTTTTTTTTTTTATCGATCAGCGTAATAACCCGGCGGACAGTCACGCGTGGCATCACCGGAATGCCCGCAGTACAGGAATGCACCAGGACTCACTGCTGCAGCATCGTCTGATTCTGCGACGCGTGACCAGACACTTTGTGACCTGGTTTCGTTGGTGTGCGTGCTATAATCACTGTTATGTTTACAGGAACCTGACTCCTCTATTGGCGCGGACTGCAGGTGACTGCGAGGCGAAATTATCCGTAGCCTTGGTTTCCCATTTGCCCGGAGAAGTGTGTGTGTGTGGGTGGGGGGGGGGGGAGGGTTAAGGAGTTAAGCCGGACGAACTGTGCATTGAAAGTAGGGTGCACAAAATAAATTTTGTCATCCTTGTGATGTGAATTTGGAAGTTTGTTTGTACAAGGTTCATTCCAGCATTATACTGCATGTCTAGAACAATATGCACTTGCTAATTAAGGTCGCTAAGATTTTCCCCTCCCCCATTAGGAGGGAGGGTGAGAGCGGCCTCACTGCCACCCCATGACCGCCACCTCTAACAATAATTCCTGAGGTTCTACGTGCCCAAAACCACGATACGATTATGAGGCACCCCGTAGTAGAGGGCTCCGGAAATTTCGACCATCCGGAGCTCTTTAACGTGCACTGACATCGCACATTACATGGGCCTCTAGCGTTTAGCCTCCATCGAAATATGCGACCGCCGCAACCGGGGTCGTATTGTTCATAATGAAACGGGGGCGCGAATAAAACGGCACACAAGAAAATATTGACACAGGACGAGGCGCCAGGATCGAATTCGCGACCTTCGGATCAGCAGCAGCCGAGCACGATGACGCCTTTAAGGGCTTGGTATAATCATTGACACTGTTCAGCTTCTCGTGCTGTTGTCCTTGCACTTTGTCTGTGCTAACTTTATTTTGCGGCCATTCATATTTTAACGTATTCCGTATACGACCTAGGTCACAGCAGTGCTAGGTAGTTTATCCTGAAAAGAAATATCCGCTAATCACTCGATTATAAAACAGTGTTCGAGGAAGGCAGTGACGTTAGCGGGCTTTCAGTGTTTCTTCCTTTTTGTTTTTGTCATGTTTTTATCTCACTGGGTCCTCGAATAAGTGGCGTGTGCAGCTGGACTACACTGGCGGAAAGGTTCTTGTGTAATCGAAAGGAAAACTTGCGGAGGCGAAGTATACGTGCAATTAAGAGCGCTCCTGAAAAAGATAACACCGATATGTATGCAACAGAAAGATAGGAAAACGAACGCTAATGAGCGTTACATCTAACTCATTTTTCTGCTTTTCGGTTGTGCGTAGGGTAGATGAGAAGCCTTCCAACGTGGAAGCTATGCGTAGTTTCGCTACGTGCTCCATGGAATCCGAAAGCATCTTCAAATGGCGCCGAACTGCTTGGAGCACAGATTTGGAAGTAATGAAATTACAGTGATGAAATTACACTAATTAAATTACAATTTGCCGTAACGAGTAATGTAATAATAACTGTTGGGGTTTTAAGTCCGAAAACCACGATATGATAATGAGAGACGCCGCAGTGGAGGGCTTCGGAAATTTCGACCCCTGGGGTTCTGTAACGTGCGCCTAAATTTAAGTGCACGGGCTTCAAGCATTTTCGCCTCCATCGAAAATGCGGCCGCCGCGGCCGGGATTCCAATCCGCGACCTTCGAGTCTAACGAGTAATGTAATGAATTGCGTTTGTGGTCTGGTGATTTCGTAACGTAATTAATTACATTAACCCATATATGCCCAAACTCAAAAAAAAAATGACAAAACAATTTTTTTTCACAAAAAGTTTACTTCTATCCTCAAAAGAAAGCACAAGTTCTTTATTTACTGCCAGGTAAACGCAACACTGATTTTCAAGCCGTCCTATACATATAGGACACTGGGCATTAGGGGTGTTATGTGCGGGTGTGGTAGGCCTTGAAACATTTTACGTGCACACCGACATTACAATTATTTCTCTCCATGACGTATTTCATACAAAGCACGCGTTTGCCCGGATAAAGCGGTCGGCACGTGGCAGCATGAAAAGCAAGCAATTTCTAGGCTTGCACACGTTGAGAATGAGGCCTGCTTGATGTGCTGTAGGTGGCGCTAGTCATCAGCTAAAGAAATAGCGATGTTAGAGCGCATCAAAGAAGCGTCCTATATGTAGGACACTGAGCATATATGGGTTAAGCATATAATTTGAAGAATGTTACTCATTATGTTCCCAATTACTTTCGACTAAAATATAGCATGTCCGCAGCCCTTATGGCATAAAAAATGACCAAAAAAAGAAAAGGAAAATAACGAAGACAAGCTGACTGCCAAAATTGAAGCGTGGTAAGTTGAACAAAGATCTGCGAGATTTCAATGCACTTGTGCTATACATAAAGTGTACATGAGTTTGTGTACGAATCAGAAGATTTTGTTAATTTCATTCCATTCGGCCAGTTCTAATTTGTAACGTGACTACATTTTTTAAGTTAGAAAAAATATTAGTACTGTAATTTAATTACATTTGAGGAGTAATTTTGTCATCTCTATTGGTGCAGAAACACGTGTGCGCTAGCCACACCCCTAGCGTTCCCTTTCAGGTATGCCACAAAAATAATTCACGTTTAAATATTTTTAATCGATAACACAAACGACTGCGGTTCGGGGAAATAGGGTCCTAGCTAAGAATGTCAAGCTTGTATATGTTGCAGAAAACGTTTCTAACGTTAGCGCCACCGGCACACGTGCTGCAAGAGGACGTCAGGAGCAACAGTGCATTGCCGCGAGAACCGACAAACTTAGCCTAGATACATGGTGATTCATTGTATAAGGTTGCGCAGATGTCTAGACAGTGCTAAGGCTAAACGTGTCGAGTGGAGAGCCGTGCCTTTGCTCAACGGCTGAAGAACGCTCGTACGAAACAATAGCCTGCCTTTCTTTCGTTTCTTCCGCTAACCTCACCAAGCTGAATTTGTCTTAACACCGCTTGAATATCTGCTGCAAAAGGGCGTCGAGGGCAGCAGTACATCGTCACGAGATCCCGCAAATTTAGTCTAGATAAATGATGATTCATTGCATAAGACCGCGCAGGTACCTCGACAGCACTATACTTTATGGGTTTTGGCGGTGAACCGTGTCTTTTATTACCCGTCAAGTGAAGTATGTTCGTAGGAAACAATAGCGTACCATTGTTTTTCGTTTTTTTTTCCCTAGCCGCATCAAGCTGAATTTGTCATGTACATAGAGAAGGTCAGTCCAGAATTGAGTCACAATTATCTCGCGTCTGAACTATATATACTTGTATCGGTAATACAGAAACAAAGTGACAACAGGGCAAGCTGGATACCGAGCGATCAAGAAAAAAAAAGAGGATTGCGCAAAAAAAAAATAAAACAAAGAAATCGAACAGCACACAAGGGAAAGAGACGCCGACACCTTTTTTACGAATTTCTTAACAGAAACTCGTAGAAAACCTTGTTTTTTATATACCAACCGGAAATTTACTTCCAAAACAAAAGTTAACTTCTAACGGGATGCTTCGCATTAAAATGTGCGTCTACCATATTCGCAATGCTTCCACAGCAATAAGACCCCGCTACACCCAGTTGCTAGCGGCAGCTTGTTTCCCACAAGATCGGGTGCAGGAAAGAACCAAACACTGCAGGAAATTGAAGAATTACAATTTAAGTGTATTAATGTGTTTACACACGGCCTAACGAAACCAAGAAACAATGAAGCCAAGGAAGGTGTAGGGGGCATTATTTGTACATATTGTCTTTAAATGTAGTGTGGTAATTATGATATAAGTGTGTAGAATTTAAGGTGGGTGAAAATAATAATAATATCTGCGGTTTAACATCCCAAAACCGCGATATGGTTGTGAGGGACGCCGTAGTGGAGGGCTCCGGAAATTTCGACCACCTGGGGTTCTTTAACGTGCACCTAAATCTAAGTACACGAGCCTCAAACATTTTCGCCTCCATAGAAAATACATCCGCCGCGGCCAGGATTTGATCCCGCGACCTTCGGGTCAGCAGTCGAGCGCCATAACCACTAGCCCACCATGGCGGGGCCGGGTGAAGAGACAACTTGCCACCGGTATATAGGGACCGAACCTACAACTTTCGGATAACGCATCCGATGCTTTACCAATTGAACTACGGCGGCGGTCGACCTCCCGTCCACTTTAAAGGGTATTTCTGTGCATGTG
This sequence comes from Rhipicephalus sanguineus, assembly GCF_013339695.2. NCBI lineage: Eukaryota > Metazoa > Arthropoda > Arachnida > Ixodida > Ixodidae > Rhipicephalus > Rhipicephalus sanguineus. The sequence goes on along the minus strand of NC_051177.1, from coordinate 97,714,644 downwards.
AACCTGGGAGTTTTAGCCAGCATCACTCTTAGTAATGACGTCACGCTGACGTCATGTACTACGTGACGCCAGCTGACGTAAAAGATGTTGCGAGTGTCTCGCGATGACGTACAGGCATTTCGTGTACTCTACCGTCAAATCCAATCCCTGGTAAAAGTGATCTTAGTTGACTAGACGAGTCATATTTCAGCCTTAGAAAAGCTTAGAATCAAATTCTCCAATAGCGTACTATTAGACAGGTGGCCTTTTCTGACGCACCGCCCACTAAGCCATACCGTCTGTTCTCAGTAAAAACATTTCTGACGACTGTTTTTGGATCCGCAGTTTTGAAGGCGCTACCTCAATTCCTTTAAAAAACGTGCACGCGTGATGCGAAGGCATTCATTTCTTTTTCAGTGCGCGCGTTTCGTACAGCGTGCCGCCCACGCACCCCGTTCTAGGAGCACTTCCTGTTCGCGTTCGCAATCACCTACTTCGCACTGCACCGGTGCTTGAACATTTGTGTTATTTCGCTACTCGTTCGCATGAACAAACGATCTGCCCAGCTTCGCCCTGGCTCAACGATCACGCACATCTAGAATCGCGAATAGATTATTACAGATGGGCTAAATATAAAAGCTCAATTCAGTGCATTTGCGCGGAACTATGCGTTCCGACCGAAGAGCACTCGATTATGCAGTTTCTTGAGCAGCAGGGGAAAAGCTACTTTCTTTCTTTCTTTCTTCCTTTCTTTCTTTCTTTCTTTCTTTCTTTCTTTCTTTCTTTCTTTCTTTCTTTCTTTCTTTGCATTCGTTTCATAGGCGTTCCTACAAGTGAGTTCTTGGATTTTCTTTCTTTTTTGTTTGTACATGCAGAAACGGAATAGAACGCATCAGTTCTTTCCTTATTCACTTTTTACACCGCGCAGTGCCCTGACTCGTGAGCGTAGGTCGAACCAACTGCGGAGCGTAGGCGACAGGATGTATGTGGGTCGGGCCGTTACACCGTAAATGCTGCGCACAGCACACACGCGCCGTGCCATCTGGGGCACTGCGGGGGGGCGGGGGGGGGGGGGCGCAGAGCCACAAAAAAAAAAAATCCTCAATTTTGTTTCGTTTTTCGTGTTCCTGTTTTCATTTTTAACGCGTAGCCAAAAAAAAATTAAAAAAGATAAACCAGTTAGAGGATATCCGGCTAGCGTGAGCAGGCTTCTGTGAGCACCGCACCATCAACGGCGACGCGACGCGATCATCCTGCAGGGAAGGCAGGAGAGGCTGTGTTTATCGAAACGCGGTTTCCGGTTTGCAGCAGTGGAGACGACGTTGTCGAAGACGGCGACGCACTGTTGCGGAAGCATGCTTACGACGTAGTGGGCGGAACGGTAAAGGGGAGGGAGGGCCGCGGCGGCAACGGAAAGGCTGTCGTGAAGTCTTCGGTCGCGCTCGGATGCGCAGTGTGTATGCAGTACACGCACGGTGCACGCACAAACAAACGTATACGTACGTTCCGGTAGAGCGTGTGTTGTTTACAAACGCCTCATTCGCCCCCAACGGTACATCTCTACGTGTGCAGGGACGCCATCTTCGTAACCATAGACAGCCTGTTTTTATGCCCCAATTGCAGGATGGAAGGTGCTCTTTCAGTGATTTTTCAGGGAATCCTTGCAGACTATGTATGTTATGCTTGCTTACGTTCTAACCTGATTACACCGAACCTAACGATCTGTCGTGCTCGACTAAGCTTTTCTCAGTCGCTAAAACAACGCACCACAAGTGTACGATTCCGTGGTAGAAGGCGCGAAGACGACGACGGTCAAGGAGAGAGAGACGCACACACAGGGCACCAGTTGTACGGTCTGCACCGGTCTGCACTTAGGCCCGAGGTTTGTGTGGGGCCTGTTATCTCAAGAAGCGGTAGGAAGGAACACAAAAAGGGAGAAGGCAGGGAGGTTAACCAGACAGCAGTCCGGTTGGCTACCCTAAGCCGGGGGAAAGGGAAGGGGAGTGGAAAGATGGGAGAGACAAAGAGAGAGACAGGGGGAGCGAGAAAAAATAAAGGAAATGATCAATAAATGAGCTGACACGTATGAGGCGGTGGCACTGTACAACAGACATAGGCGTTCACAAAGGCCCGTAGTTCTTAGGAAGCACAAAAGTGCCTTAACTGCCTCGTGGGCCGCCGAGCGATGGGGACGGTGCTCCAGCAGCATCTGCACGGAGAGCGCTCGATCGTCCAATCGTCGCATCGCGTCAGAAAGAGTTCGTCGTTCAGAGGCAAATCGAGGGCAGATGATCAATGTCTTCCTCAGTGCTGCAGACCTCGCATGCTGCTCTGTCGGTCACTCCAATTAATGTTGTGTATGCCTTCGTGAAGGCAACTCCTAACCAAAGCCGACATAGAAACGAAGCTTCACGTCGACGAAGTCCGGATGGAGGTCGGAGTTCCAGCGTAGGGTTTATTTGGTGGAGTCTTGTACGTCTTATACTTGGCATGTTCCACTCCGCCAAACAGAGACTACGTGCCAGGTGACGAAGCTGCCTTGCAGCGTCTGTCCTAGAAAGAGGAATCGAAACGGTGGTCTCTTCTTGATGAGATGTGCGAGCAGCATTGTCTGCGGAAACATTGCCACTGATCCCGCAATGACCAGGTAGCCACTGAAAGTCAACCTCGTGGCCTTTTTCTTTGACGCGGTGATGAATCATCAGAATTTCGTACGTAAGCTGTTCGTGGCATCCGCGTCGGAGAGCTGACTGCAGGCACTGTAACGCCGGTTTCGAGTCGGAGAAAACAGCCCATTTGCTCGGTCTCTCCGAATCGATGTACTCGAGTGCACAACGCAGAGCCGTAAGTTCTGCCGCCGTAGATGTAGTCACATGGGATATTTTGAGTTTTAGGGTGATTTCTCGTGCTGGTATGACCACCGCACCACCGGAACTGGACACCATGGTTGACCCATCGGTGTAGATGTGCACGTGGTTACTGTAGGTTTCATGGAAGAAAAGTAGGCTCAATTGCTTTAGTGCTGGGGCGGGTAAAGCCGATTTCTTCTGCAGTCCTGGAATTGTTAGGCGTACTTGTGGAAGGTACAAGCACCACGGAGGAAACACCCGTTTCTCAGCAGGCGCATACCCTGACGTAAACGATGCGCGATGGGCATGGACAGTTGCACTAAATGTCGTGCGGGGCCCTTCAGCAGCGAGGCTTGCCAGGTGGTGGGAAGGGTTCCTGGCATATTGCCTGAGGTAAGTGCGCATGGTCTCAACGGTGATGTGTGTCGTGATTGAGTGGTCCTGGGCAATGGCGATGGTTTCAGCTGTTGAAGAGCAGCATGGTAAACCAAGGCATATCCTAAGAACCTGAGCTTGAATGCTTTGTATCGTACGAAGGTTAGTTTTGCAGGTATTGGATATTGCAGGTAGGCTGTATCGCAGGAACCCAATAAACAATACCCGGTGCAACTGTAGCATAGAATGTATGGACACTCCTTAAGTTTTCCCTGCGAGGAACCTGAACAAGTGACAGATAGCAGTCAGCCGCTTTTTCACATAGTTTACGTGAGGGGTCCAAGACAGGTCTCTGTCGATTATGACACCCAAGAACCTGTGACTCCTGCTGGATGATTCACATTGGCCGTTGATTGATATGCCGTAAGCGGACATTGGCTTTCTGGTGAATGCCACGACTGCGCACTTTTCACTTGCGATCTCGAGTCCTTGATTACGCAGGTAGCGCGATGTCACTGTGGCTGCCTTCTGAAGTTGAGCGCGAAGTTGAAGCCGCGTCACAGCTGACGTCCATATACAGATGTCGTCAGCATAAATGGAAAGTCATAGGCTGCTTGGCTGGTTGTCGACTAGTCTAATGAGCGTCAGGTTGAACAATGTCGGGCTTAGCACTCCGCTTTGAGGGACTCCTCGGCTACCGTAATAATCGGGTGTCGGGCCATTCTCTGTCTGCACGTGAAATGATCTCTTCTGCAAGTAGCTGTGCACCCAAATATACATCTTGCCACCAAGTCCTACTGCTTCTAACGCGCTTAGAATGGCTTCGTGGGTGACATTCTCATAAGCCCCTTTAACGTCTAGAAACAGAGCAGCAGATAATCGTTTGCAGTCCTTCCGATGTTGGACGTATGTCACCAAGTCAACCACATTGTCTATTGACGAGCGACCGCGTCTGAACCCGGCCATAGCATCTGGATAGATTTCGTAATATTCTAAGTACCATTCCAGACGCGTGAGGATCATCCTTTCCATTACCTTTCCCACACAGCTAGCTAGCGCACTCGGGCGGTAGGAGGAAATGTCCAAAGGCGACTTGCCAGCTTTGAGGAGTGGAATCAGGCGACTTGACTTGCATTCCTGTGGAACCATACCAGTCTCCCAGGAGTCATTGTACGGCAACAATAGCGCCTTCCGAGCTTGATCTCCTAGGTGAAAGAGGGCACGGTAGGTAATGCCGTCAGGTCCCGGCGCTGAAGAACGTCTACACAGAGCCAGCGCAGCGTTTAGTTCTTCCATAGAAAATGGACACTCCATGCGGGGATCACGTGAAGCTAGTGGGCAGTCGGGCGTTCCCATCTCCGTTTCTGCGGAATTTGCCTCACCGGCAATCCTTCTACAGAAAGATTCTGCGACGGCCATCTCCGAACATTGTAGATGTAGTGCCAAAGATTTAAACGGATGGCGTTGACCGAAGGTTGTATGCCGACCACGAACAGTTCGCCATATAAGCGACAAAGGCTTTCGTGGATCCAGGGACTCACAAAAAGATACCCATCGGCGTGAAGCCAGCTTGTTCATGTGACGCTGTATTTTCTTTTGTGTGTGTCTAGCCAGTCTCAAATCATAATTTGACTTTGTGCGTCTATATCGTCGTTCCGCACGACGGCGAATTGCTCGAAGTTTCTCGAGTTCAATGTCAAAATCGGTGCGCGCTGAACTCATCGAAAGCGAACGCGTGGTAGTCTGTAGTGCACTCTTCATTGCGTCCACCAGGTTGAAGGGTGAGCCGTCACAACAGTCCTCCAAGATTAACTTGTATTTTGGCCAGTCGGTGCACTGGATGGCTCTGGTGCACTTGGAGCTAGATAAACCTTCAATCTTCAGATAAGTAGGGATGTGGTCGCTAGCCCGCGTTTCCAAATCCGAAAACCAGTGAACTCTTCTGGCGAACGAACGTGAAACGAAGGTAAGGTCTAGGCAACTGCTGTACGTTGGTCCACGCAGATAAGTAGGACTTCCATCATTCGAGAGGCAAAGTTCGTATTCAGAGGCAAGGGACACCAACTGTTTCCCTCTAGTGTAGACCCTGGAGCTTCCCCATAAGTAATGGTGGGCATTGAAGTCGCCATTTATCACCCAAGGCTGAGGAGTCGATGTCAAAATTCCGCGTAAGCGCTCGCAATCTAGACGAGTTGATGGAGATAAGTAGGCTCCAAGAATTGTGAACGTGATCTTGTTCTTCTTCACTGTTAGACATACGTATTGGTGGTTGTCTTCGTCAGGTGGTACTGGGTGATGAACGTAAGTCAAGTCGCGGCGTATAAACATAACAACCTTGCTGCACTCTCCGTAGGTGGAGGACATGAAGCATTCATATCCGGATAGTCTTATGGGAGCTGACAGGTTGGGCTCGCAAATCACAACGATAGGGAACTGGTTGGTGAATACATACTGTCTGAAGTCGGACATGCGCTGCTTAAGCCCTCTTGCGTTCCACTGAAAGACAGATGAATTCTTGACCTCCTCTCGGAACGATAGCATCTCGCAGGCCATGGTTTTACCCTAGAGCTGCAAGCACTGGACTCAAAGTGTCCAGCACCTGCAGCGCGCTCTGTGCAGACGGGGTCTTCATGTTGCTCAAGAGAATGCGCATCGCGCTCATAAGGGATTGCAACATGACTATGACCTGTCGATCATCAGTCGTCTTTGCATCAGCGGCTCGTGAAGACATTGAGGGTGGCGGGATCCGATGCGACTCTGAATCAGGTTGCGCTCGTGAAAGTGAGGGCCACTCTTCACGAGGTGCGAGCGTTGACCCTGCCTTTGTTTTCGTTGTATCCGTCTTTGCAACGCTTGACTATCGGTGGCCAGTTGCTTTGGCGGTAGATGGCGAGTCTCTAGCGGCAGATGCGACATTGATCTTCTGTGGCGATGCCGTCGTCGCCTGACAGTAGCAGCAGCCTCTCTGTGCGTTGAATTGTCGCACACCATACGTTTGAGTACCGCCCGCTCGTTCCGCACTCGCGGGCAATCCTTAGATGACGCTTCATGAGCACCATGGCAATTAGGACACTTTAACACAGTTGCCTGGCAGACGTCTTCTGAATGAGGTTCAGCACACCGCGGGCACACAGCATTGTTGGTACAGACACCTTTTACGTGTCCTATCTTGAAACATTTGTAGCATTGAAGGGGCTTCGGAATGTATGGACGGACTTGGTGGCGAACGTGGCCAACTTTTACGTGTGACTGAAGGCTGTCTCCCTCAAACACAAGCTTCAAGCAACGTGAGTGGCCGAGCCTTGCGATGTGCGTGATGAGGGCGCCTTCTGTAGTAGGCTTTATTAAAATATTAAAGTCGTCAGTTGGGATGGAAACGTCGACGTCATAAATAACGCCAACACTGCCGTTACAGCCTGTGGGGATCACTGATCTCACTTTGACATTGTCGATTTCCGTCACGTTCCGTAGGCTTTGCAGCGCGCTACGGTGCAGAACATCTACTGCCAGGACATTCTTCCGTGAGTTTATCCTCACGTCTTTAATCTCATTTGGCACAAGCCCCTCGAGAAATGCAGAGAGGACTTGCCTGTTTAGCAGTCGTAAATTGACCGCAGGGTCTATGGCCATGAAGAGCATAGTGTGCGGCCAGCGCTGTGGTGTAGTCTTCACGGTGGATACACTTGCCGACGATGATGTCCGCAGCAGTCTTCTTTTTGCATTTCGGCTCATGACAACCGTGAAGTCGTCGTCCGATGAGTCGAAGCTGTCCGAGTAGAACTCCGTTGCCTCGCTGTCCGTGCCGCTTGAGGCATTCCCACGTTTTCTTGAGACTGCCGGACGTGACGGTTGCGCGCCAGGAAGGTCCTTGGAGGCTTCTTCGTCCATTCTCGCATGAAGGGAGCGGCAGCTCCCAGAATCGGTAGGAAAACAAATCGAAAAAATCGAGATACAAGTAGAAGCGTTCTATGAAAGAATCACTTCGTCCTCGTCTCAACAAGAAGCGGTGATCTGTGGAATACGCTCAGTGACATAGTCACCCATCATGAATCCTTTGCAATACACATTGAGTCGGCTTCCTCACATATGTCCAAACAATGTCCACTATAGTGGACATTGTTTATCACGTGGCCATGGAATTAGTTATTCCTTCGAGACTGTTTTCTGTCGTTAGGCTTGTCCGCCAACGAAACAAAATATGACGCATGGCTCCATCACGTTTGGAATCGAACCCAAGCGTTACAATTGACCAAAGCAACGCGATATATACTGGGATACGACGGTGAATTGCCATGAGTGTCGACACTGATTTTGTTTCCATCGAGGAGGGACTGCAATGTCAAATGCCCAGAGAGAGCGAGAGAGATGGAAGAAAGGAAGTGTAGTGGGTTAACAATGAAGAAAGAGAGATAATATTCTTTAATGAAAATCCCGGAGAGGTTAGCCTGGTTTGTCGCCTGGCTTGCTACACCGGGTGTCGGGTGATAACTATGGTATATACAATGAATCACATATTCACACAAACGGTACGTACAGTCACGTACGCACACATACACACAAGAGAGTTATTCACAAACTTTGGTTAAGTCCAGTGTTCCTCAAGAACACCAACAGCGCTTTTGTAAAAGGGATTGCTAAACTACAGTGGGTGTGGGAGAAGAAAATATAGAAAGCTAAGAAAAAATTGCAGTGGCTTAGCTCGGCTATGCCAGGATATACGTAGCGTTAGCAAAGGTTCAGCTGATTATTCTGAGCTTTTCAGATTGTCTAGGATTAGCTTGATTGTCATGCTTACTGCTGCTCCAATGACACACATTCGGCCACATCGTTCAGAACCGGTAGACCTGGCGGCATGGCCGGGTAACGATACCCATTGGTAACGCTAAAGAGCGGAATGTTCTGCTTAACGAGAAAGTTCTTGCACGTTGTACAAGCCCGCGTCACGGTTTCACCCCATTCAGGCGCCGCCACCGAACTCAACGTTTCACGCATGGCACTACTTAGCGGCGTAAAGTCTTTCATGTGCCATAGTCTTTCACACACATCGCACACGTATGCAAACGGATTGTTTACGAAGTCCGTCTCGAAGGTCCGAGTCGCACTGGCGCTTTCGCTAAGTTTCGCAGTATAGGCAGTCGATCGGCGAGCCTTGACGTCATCGACGGCGTCTTGTTGTTGCTGCTGCAGAGATGGTCGCAGGGGCGTAGCCACGTTAGGGCACACCGGGCCCGTGCCCCCCCCCCCCCCCCGAAATTTTTTTTTGCCATGGCATACAGAGCAGAAAATGACACTCGACCACATCTGCGATCAAGGAGGTGCCCCACCCGAAAAAAATTTCTGCCTACGCCCCTGGATGGTCGGGCACGTCGCTCAGCATCCTGGCGACGCCGCTTTGCTAGACGTTCCTCCCTTTCCTCCAGTGTCTCCGCAGCACGTTTAGCCTTCCTCTGTTCATTCTTCGTACGCTGAACCGCTAATTGCCAGGCAACCAGGAGCGTAGCCAAGGGGGGGGGGGGTTGGGGGGGTTCAAACCCCCCCCCCCGAAATTTTTCAATTTTGCTTGCGCATATATACACGCACACATACAAACGCACGCACGAACATACATAAAGTATGGTTCAACCCCCCCCCCCCCCCCGGAAAAAATTTCTGGCTACGCCCCTGCAGGCAACTACTTCGGGATCCGATGACATAAGCTTCTCGGCTCTTCTGCGCCGTTGAGCAGCATTTGTGCTCTCCTTCTCCATGGCGTTACCCGCCCGCAAACGCCAGTCAGAGGCGCTATCAAGCGGCACCAGCGCATTGTCAGACGGCGACTGCACAGCGAAGGTGAATAGCTGCGCGCGCCATGGCTACGACGTCACCCCTCTCGAATGCGCAGTGCAGCAGCGGCGAGTCGCGCGCGCCGGCGCCAATCTGTCTGCCCGGATACGACGCCACTCCTTCCGCTCTCTGCCACCAGCCGTGGCGAGCCGCGCTCGGCGATGGCGGAGAGCGCGTTAGATGCCGGCTCCGCACTCATCCTCGCGCATGCGCAGCACGGCTCATGATGACCCACGGGAAACCTGCTCCGGCTAGGCAAGTGTAGCTAACGCTACAAAACATGAGAAAGAAAAACAGGGCAAATCGATGCTGTAAAATCACAGCACAGGATGACACTCGTCACTACGACAGTCTTTCATGAAGGTATGTTTTTAGCAGAAACTGCAATTGCGCATGTAGCAACGGCTTAGAAGTTTCGCATTCTAATATGTCTTTTTGGGACAATGGCCCGCCGTAGTGGTCTAGTGGTTATGGTGCTCCACTACTGACTCGCAGGTCGCGCGATCGGATCCCGGCCGCGGCGGCCGCATTTTGATGCAGGCGAAGTGCTAGAGGCCCGTGTACTTAAATAGGTACAGGTTAAATGGCTCCAGGTGGTTTAAATTTCCGAGGCATTTCACTGTGGCGTCTCTCATAATCATATCGTGGTTTTCGGACATAAAACCTGAACAATTATTATTTTTCTGAACGTGAAGTAACGAGCGCTTGTTTTTGGAAACAGCATCGAGCGTGGTCGTGGAAATGTCAAAATGTTTCTTCGAGACCACATTTACTGCAAGCCAGTGACATAGCCAGGGCAAGGTAGCTATTTGCGCTCGTGCCGTCGGTTCCTTATTCTTCTGTGTTCGTGTGTATGCGCTGTGTTAAGATGATGATAGCCAGGGCGTAGACCCCCCCCCCCTCCCTCCCGGAATTTCTTTCTGCCATGGGATACAGAGCACAAACTGACACTCAACCACACTTACCTGCCTGGACCCCACGTCGGATTAAAGGCGTGCCCCCCCCCCCCCCCCCCCATCCCCCACCTAGAAGAAGATTTCTGCCTACTACGCCACTGCTGCAAGCAACCTTGTCAGCCATGCCACTGCGAAATGCAAAACACCGTGTAAATGCTGCTCCTCGACATATGCGACACATAAGTGTAACATGAAGTGTCCGTGTTATTCGGAATGTAATTAACGTTCAAACTGCGAAGTTATTGCGTGAAGGCTCAAGGTATACCACTCAATTCTCGCGAGTCCGCGATTTGTGCTCGTGGTGTGAGCGCTGCAAAAGCTTAATAAACTGCAACCTATCTGTTTGGCCCACTTTGTCCTTGACAAGACACTCGGAACGAAGCAAGGATGTCGCGAGGTAGCTTACATCAAATCGAAACTCGATGGTGTAATGGCATCAAAACAGTCGCTGAGTGTTCTATACAAACACACTATACGCACATGTCATTTTTTCTCCGCATATATCAGGCTCAAAAGGTAAACGATTAACTCGGCCAGCTAGTGGTATAATGTCATTCCGTGTCGCATGTCAGTGCCTACGCAGTTCAGCTATCGGAACGCCAAGACGTCCCATTTCAAATTAACCGAAAGCCCTGATGACGAATTGATTGCTGCACCGAGCAAATATGCGCACTTGCGGGATATTGTTTGCTCATCAGATTTCGATTTTTCGACATACACCCGCATTCAAGTTCCTTATTGTGAAAGAGTAAACATACCGTTGCTTGTATTACAAGGCACTCGGCACCGAACCTTGGTGTTAGATAAAAGTACGTCAGTGTTCACGTGGTCCAACAGCGTTGCAAGTTTTTCCTCCGGTTATCACGGTGATATTTTGACGGAGGGAGAGCTTCCTCCGCCAGATTCAGAGACGTCACTGGATTAGAGTTATTCATGCCCCAGAATATGCTAGGACATTGGTGTTCGAGTTCATTTCCCAAAAGACCAGACTCGTGCAATGCGCGTGGCATAAGCAAGCGGAACATTGTAGTGTTTCGTAATATATAGTGAGGACGGGTATATCTTGCTATGTGTACTCAGAATGCCTACTTAACAGATATGAAAAGTACGCTGGTGGAAATCAGCTACACAATTTTATTAAGCTCCACAAAATAATCAGTTAAGTATGCTATCCAAGAAACTTTGTGATATTGGGTATATATGCAGAGCCGCAGATATGCTCCTATTAAAAGTTACTTGAGAGAACTGCGGCACTGCATTGGTTCTCGCAATTCATATGGATTATGGTAATTCGCACATAGATTTGTCTACTCTTCGTGCATTTTGCTTGGCATGTTCTTCCGGCTTTGTTTATTATGCTTCATTCTGGCTTTATAGATAGTGTCCCAACTAACATCCCAGCGACGGTTTCCTGCGAGTAACCGCCGCAAATCTCAATTACAATCGCCGAATTCAGTTGAGGGATCGAGCCGGAAACAAGTCACAGCCGCTGTATTTGAAACATCACCTACTGACACAAATGCTAAAACAATCCTCTTTTTCTAAAAGCACAAGACAATAAACGCATAATGGCGGCGACTTACGGGTTTTATAGACCAACGTTTTGTTGCAATGTCACAAAGCCGTTTCGAGCCACAAGGACGAAGTTTAGGCAAGTCCGTGCTTGCCACGAATCATTACCTCGTCGATTGAACTGCAATTCCTGCAGCGCTCACGCACTCTTGCACTTCCTCCGGTAAAGCTCATAGCAAACGCTATGCGTAGTACATTACTAGTTTTAAAATATTAGTGCGTAAGGATAGTACGGAAGAGAACACACGCTACGCTGGCTTCCAAAACACGTAAGTGATAGCAACCAGCTTGAATTGACACTGATAAAAGCTGAGCGAAGTGCCAGGCAAGCGTTAAAAACGGCAGCATATGGGCAAAAGTGAGCACGGGAAACTGATAATACCAAATGGGATGGAAAAGCGACACAAATATGCGAAAAGCTTAACTGTTGTCGATTAGAACAATGGCTAGAATTCGTACTTATCTTAAGCACAACGCACGCGAAGGGGGATAGGTAAAAAAGAACAGGCAACAAGCTATAATGATTAAGAAAAATTTAGTCGTTTGGCGCTCGAATTAAAACATATGATTGCTGGGAGTGGGGCTTATTCCTTGCAGTGGTATAATGTTTGGTTTTATGTCACGTACGTACATCTGCCCCCTATATAAGACCACAATGACCATGTACAAGAGTTAATTTTCTATTCATTTTTACAGTTGCAGCTTCTCTCCTTCTGTCCCGTCCATTTTTGCGCTGTAAAAATGAATGTATACCAACTAGCCCGCATCTCGACGCTTTTACAGTTAATTTTCTAAACGCACGTCACCGTTGACTTGCTGAAAACTATCCATTACTCCTCAGCATGTTCCTCCCACATACGTCACCGGAGCAAGCCTACGCATCTATCAGTCTATTTGCTTCATGAAATTTGTGACGCCAAGGCTGTTATTTCGGGAGCGCAAGAACGCACTGTTCTGCGAAATTAGCCTTAAGCCTTTGTATGCCAGCGTCCACATATATATGTGGACAAAACATATCACTGAAGTGGGATCAGGCTAGCCAACGCATTGCCTTTCAAATCGATTTGAAATGTTGGCACTATACTCCAGCATTTCATAAAAATTACACCATCTCCCGCTAAAGGAGCCCATGTGTGGATGCGAAGCAGCGGCAGATGGTTAGCTCGAACGGGACATGGCGTAATCTTTTTTTCTTGCGTTCTCGAGCCTGTGCCTTCCTCTGGCGTAGAATAAAAAATGGAATGGAAACAACTTTATTGAAAGTCCGGCGATGTTTAATAACCCGGGCTCAGGTTTCCCATGAGGGGACTTCAAGGCCTTGCCTCAACGCCGCCTCGCGGGCCCGCTGGACTGCCCATTCTTGTGTCTTGAAGTTGGAGCTGCGCAGAGCGGCTGCCCACTTCGACGCGAGAGCATCCGGAGCTACTGCCATCTGAGCTGCTGTGACAGGGCACTCCCATATCATGTGTGAGAGCGTCGCTCTAGTTGCCTGACATTGCGAAGAATCAGCACTGTCCTCCAGTCTCCATCCAGCCTCCGCTGCGTGGAACTGCCGGCGTCCGAGGTATTCGACTCCCGCAAAGTCGCAAGATCATGTGCGCCTGCCTCTATGCAGTCCATGCCATTGGCGTCGTCGTGGGATTCTTCAGCGAGGGAAGGAGAGCACGAGCGCCCCGCGTCTAGAGCCACAGAAGCAGAGGCGGCCATCGGCCGCTCGTGGCACGTCAAGACGCCGGAGGCGTCGCTGCTGCCTGCTCGTCGCAGGAGAGAATGAGGCGCGCGAGAGGGGGAGTGGAAAGGGGGAGAGGGAGTGGAGAGGAGGTGTGTGCGGAGAGGTATTGTGCGTGCGCAGTAAGGGTGGTCACGCCGCATACCACCACCACCACCACCGGATTGAACTCCGCCATAAGATGCTTCGCATCTAAAAACATCTATTTGTGTCACCTTCTGTGAACAAACAGCGGCAAGTGCGCACAGAACAATGGCGTTCTTCTCAAGTCGCCTATTGAAGTGTATGCCTGCATTTTTTAAAATATAAGTTCACTCTAAATTCGTGATAGTTTTTAAATTATTCGGCTTTATTCGAGAAAAGGAAGGGTTTATCTTGCTTTTTGTGTGAATTTTGTTGCACTATGAGCGACCAAAGTTTTGTAAGTTGAGTTGTCGCTGCGGCGTCCTCATTTGTGAACGCCGGACGCCAGGCATACAGACTTCGTGCAAGAAGCTGATAGAACGCCGCATGGTAGTAAGACCTGCTTCGTTGCCGTGCGGCTCTGCACAAAACATTATCTATAATATAGCTAAATACGTTTTTTAGATGTTATGTTTAGAATTTATTTGCTTCAGTCGGGACGTGGATTAAGTGATTAAGACATGCATGCCATAATTTTCTAGCTGATCACTAGCGGAAGCGAATGTTCCTATTTGGAAAGCACCAATAATTAGCGCGTTAAAGAAGAGCCGTCAACAAGCAAAGGCCTCCTGAACAATTGCTACTGCTACTGCTACTGCAATTGCAAGCAAATGGGCCTTGGATGGCGATAATGATGGTGATGCTGAAAGCGTTGAACATGAGGATTAACGCGTTCATGATGGCGATAATGAACGATGATGATGAAAATGTTGAATCAGGGCCGTTAGCAAGCGGCCACGCGAACGTTTATGATGATGATGATGATAATATTAATGATGAACGCGTTGAACTGGTAATGAAGGCGTTGATTATGGTAAGTAGTGATGATGATAACGATTAATGCGTTGAAACAGAGCCGCCAGCAAGCAAAGTTCCTGTGTACGATGAAGAAGGATGATGGACCCAGTGGAGCTGGCAATCCCAGAGTTCGCATATGTGGAAATTTGTTTTCCTCTAGAACTAAAGCTAAAATTTCCAGGTTTCCGGTTTATTCCCTCTTTGTGATGTATTGTAATTGCTTATACACACAAAAAAAAATATTTACTTGCGCAACTGGATTGGCCGTGGGGATACAAATGATTAAGAGAAATATAGATACAGCATCGCGTATCCCAAGCAAGACAGTGCCAAAAAGGGGTCAAACACGCGAAAGCAAAAATATCGTTTAAAAGGACAGAAACCCGCGGCGGTGGTCTATAGCGGTTATGGCGCTCGACTGCTGACCCCTAAGGTCGCGGGCTCGATCCCGGCCGCGGCGGTCGCATTTCGGTGGAGGCGAAATACTAGAGGCCCGTGTACTTAGATTGAGACGCACGTTAATGAACACCAGATGGTCAAAATTTCCGGAGCCCTCCACTTCGGCGTCCCCCGTAATCATATCGTGGTTTTAGGACGTTAAACCCCATATATTATAGTTTAGAAGGACGGGTAGTTGAGCTATTTAGTATACGAATTCATGATAAACAAGAGAAAAGTTGTGTTCTCTTGTGTCCGTTCGCCTACCTTCTTTTTATCATGAAAAATATCGTCGAGAAATACGCCATCTGAGATTTCCCCGCACAACCGTGTCCCGCAAAGTTCTCACTTGTAAACATCTCCGTAAAAAGAGCTGCAGTGACAAGTGGTCATTAATATACGTTAATGCAACACCATATACGCATTGCAGTCCAACTCTCGCAGTAACCGCTTAAGTGCACTTTAACAAAACAAACAGATCACTAACTGACTTGCTTTCGCCTAGTCGACGATGCCTTGTAGTACGGCGGGTAACACGCTAGCAGAAATAGGTATATTACTCTTTCCCGCGAACAACCAATCTCGTACCGCTTCAACCAATACAAATAGTTCCATGGGGAGAAAAAGCGAGTGACAGGGGCAGCAGCAACAGTGCCTCGTGACATTAATTTGCAGAACCATTCAGAGACAGCAACGAAAGGTTGCACAAAATGGCCTTCGAATCGAAACAGTATCAGCCCTCCTTTCTTTCTATTTTGATCTGTTCTCGATGCGGCCTTGCACCTGTCACATTTCGCGCATATACTGGTACACAGAAGCACTGGGGCTAAAAATAAAGTTCCCGTAGCGAAACGCTGACATTGTCGCAACGAACAGGCCGTACGACAACGTCTGCGAAATAAATAGAATAGCGGAGAGAAGCTGTGTCAATGGCGGACACAAAAACGCGACATAAATGTATTTTCAATGTCAACGGGTCACTACATACGCTCGTGGGTAGAACGACGACGGGGAGAAGAGGAAACGGGAGAGCGGAAGCGCGTGGAAAACGGAAACGATAAAAAAAAAAGAAAGACAGAGAGAGAGGGAGGGAGAGTTAGCGTTATCTCGCAAAAGAAGCGGAGCAGGAGTGTGCAAAGAACGCGATGGTTTTTCTTGAACACATGTGGCTATGCAAGCCATTCTTCTTTTGTTTAATGTCTCCTATACTTGGTGCTGTTTCCGGCAGGCGGGGAGAGTATATCTGACCTTGCGTACATGGTTTCTGTGTGTATGCAGCTGTTGGTAGGCGAGGAGGACCGAGACGACTTTAGACGTTCTATTTACCCTAAGACGCCCCAGGAACGCGACTCTATCGCGTGTGCTAACGCCTGCGCTTTTACGTACAGTGGCATGCGCTGCATAGAAGTGCAGGCAATAGCCCAGAGTAATGGCTGCCCGCAAAAATTCCTTGCTTATTGTGAAAGAAAGAAAGAAAGAAAGAAAGAAAGAAAGAAAGAAAGAAAGAAAGAAAGAAAGAAAGAAAGAAAGAAAGAAAGAAAGAAAGAAAGAAAGAAAGAAAGAAAGAAAGAAAGAAAGAAAGAAAGAAAGAAAGAAAGAAAGAAAGAAAGAAAGAAAGAAAGAAAGAAAGAAAGAAAGAAATTCTCAATCTTAAAACTAAATGTCTGCCCGCCGCGGTGGTACAGTGGTAATGGCGCTCGACTGCTGACCCGAAGGTCGCGGGATCGAGTCCCGGCCGCGGCGGCTGCATTTTCGATGGAGGCGGAAATGTTTGAGGCCCGCGTACATAGATTTAGGTGCCCTTCAACGAACCCCAGGTGGTCGAAATTTCTGTAACTTTTTCTTATACGGCGTCTCTCATAATCATGTCGTGATTTCGGGACGTAAGACCGCAGCGATTATTATATTACAATAAATGTCTGGCAATATAGGTTATCCGCCTTTGCAACCGTGTGTCTTCACTCATCAGTCCAGTGATCGGGTTCTCCACCATTTGTTTGACAAAGGCCGTACAACAATTTTAGATACGGATCTAGCACACTACCGCGTTTATTGCAGTAAGGGTACCACCCCTCACACTTAGACTACAGATTTATTTCCAGAAGTACAAGGGTTCTGGGGGATACCACTGGGTAAAATCTGTTGGATAAACAGCTTGAGTGGGCCGATGCTCCGTTGTGGTTGTATGAAAAAAATTGTAACGTTGTTAGAAAAACTCAAAATAAATTAATTATTTACGCAAATGCACAAAACAAGATCAAAATAATCTAAAGACTAACGAAAACATATTCGATACATCAGAAGAAAGAACTATATGCAAGTATAATACTGCATGAAATATATGCAAGTAATATACTACTCGCCGAGATGCACAAAACGAAACGATGGCAGGCATTCAGGGGGGATGGAAGCTTCAAGAGATGACGAATCCTTGAACACGGGGTGTTGCAAGAGTCGACGTTTCGACAAGTGGTCTTTTCTTCTTCAAGGCAGCAAGTGAAGACAAGACCACTTGCCGAAACGTCGACTTCAGCGACACCCCCTATTCAAGGATTTTTCAACTCTTCAAGGCGAAAAGAAGCGGTATAAGATTACGCGGAATCCGACGGTTAACGCGTCATTCCAAAATTTTCCGCGAAGCGGCGCGGTACGAGCACTGGCAGTGGGATGTACGCGGAGGAGCCTTGCATTATCACGCGCACGCGACACCGCATATTCAAACGGCCACCGCATTCCGTACGAAACGCAGAAGAATGTCCGCGTCGGCGCGTTTTGCAACCAACGCCGACAGTCGCACTTGGTCTTTTCCTATTTTGCTTCTGCAGACTTTGCGGCCGGGGAAATCGACGAAAGAGCTCCAACGGACCCTACCGCGCGGCCGCTGACGTTGACCCCATAGTTTCCTACAATATTTACTAGATGGAACTCTGGTGCTGCGATCGTTCAGCCACCATGAGAATTATGGGTAGTAACACGGATTTGCCTAATCTTCGTGCTTGCGGCTTCAAACGCACTTGTGGCTATGTTTATTATTGTGTTTCCGCGTTTTCTTTTTTTTTTTTTTCGGATAAAAGAATGGGTCGTTGTGCACTTCGTGGCCCGATTTGAATTGGTGAGCCTAAAGGGTCAAGGTGGTGAAGTGGAGCTGTTGAACGTTTGTTGTACTCCGTCTTGCGACAAAGTGGCCGCAGGCGACACGGAGCCAAACGAAGCAGA
This sequence comes from Rhipicephalus sanguineus, assembly GCF_013339695.2. NCBI lineage: Eukaryota > Metazoa > Arthropoda > Arachnida > Ixodida > Ixodidae > Rhipicephalus > Rhipicephalus sanguineus. The sequence goes on along the minus strand of NC_051177.1, from coordinate 97,696,726 downwards.
AAGAACGAAGCTTGGACAAATCCGCGTACTACCCATCATTCCCATGCTGGCTAAAGCGCGATGCGTTGCAGGTCCCATACACACTAGCGCCAGTTTTCCCTCTACAGTATTATTAGGTAACTCTATGGTTGATCAAATGTCGTGAGCGTTGGGCACGAACAACGTTGGCGTCAGCCGCCACGTTGGATGACCTAAATGGTGGGACGCGAAACTTGTGATGTGACGTTAGTGTTATCAGCCCATTCCATGAAGGTTATTCCGTCATTCATTCACAGAGGCCAACAACGTTCCGGCAGCGTCGTTACACATTAAAGCAGTATTGGTAGTAGAAAACTTTATTTTTCGTTTTGTTTGTCAAGCCCCAGAGGGTGGAGCCCTCAGTCCAAGGCCCCATTTTTTGCTGCTATCCGCTTGGCCCGGCCAATAAGTATTCGCTGGTCGTCCAGGTCTGTGATGGAAAGAGCGGCTTCCCACTGGTAGGAAGAAGGATTGGGTATTATATGTAGCCCGGGCGGTTTGGGGGCATTCCCACGTGGAATGATACAAATTTGGGTGTTCTCCACAGAAAGGACATCAGTCAGGATACTGTGTAAGGTAAAGTCGTGTCCACCTTGTATGGCTTGGGCTGGCCTTCCGCTGTCGCCTGGAGGTTAAACCACCGCGTGATTATGCTGCCTTGACGTTATCAAAGGCGCTGTGTTGGGATACCAGTACGTTAACGACTCGCGTCCATGACGTAAGGTGCAAGCTATCCGATAGGCTGTTTCTTGAGGAAAAAACTAGCCCGATCGGTCACGCTGATGGTCCAGACGCGCGCCGACGTCCGGCCCCAACAGATCACAGTTCCAAAAAGGCCGTAACAATGAGTCACTGTTTAAAATACCGCATTCTCGTGGACCCGTATATTCTATTAAATTGACGGGAAAGATGGATCCTTCTGCACTCCCTTGGAAATGAAGCTATAGAAGGCAGTCACATAGATTACTTGAGCTAGTTGTAAGTTGTATAACATAAGTCTCCTGCAGACAGAAACTTTGTCAATCCTTCCTTGCTCCTTTCTGCCTCTAAAAACGTCTGGAACTCTAACATTTACCAACGAAGCGGTTCTGGTCTTATCAATCTCATTGATCTGTTTTTTTTTTTAGATCAATATTCTGGACATCTCATGCTTATCTCTGCTTATGTTGAACAGTTATTTATTTGTCGTATACAATGTGAGCCCTTTCTGGGCTTTTATAAAGGATGACGATCACAATCTGATAGCAAGACCATTACTGCAGGCTAAATAATTAATCGTTAATGCAAGCAGTTAAGAAACCGCAAGCTTGCGTAAAACATCCAGAACTCAGTGAAACAACACTTCCAAGTATGTTCCAAACGAATCAACATAATCAGAAATTTCAAACATTTCCATTTTTTTTTGTTCCAATCGACAGCTGCTTTATTTATTTATTTATTTATTTATTTATTTTAACAATAAAGAACGCTTAAGGACATCAACTCGAATACTTGACTTTACCTGCAACATACTCATCCTATTGCGAATATTTGCTCCCGGTATATTTTTGTGCTCAGGCAGCCAGTTTGGAGCTCAAACGGCATGGCTCCGACCTCTGTGCTTTTGTACACATTTTCTTTCCCGATCTCTTTTCTGTGTTCTAGTACATATTGTCGTTCTTATTTCATTTTTTATTTGCATCCAGTTTTGGTGACAAATGTACGCGTGGAACAAAATTACGTCACGATAACTTGCTAAATGACTGAATCAGCGTGTTTGGCACTGCATGCATGGTGAGGCGACGACTACCTTATTGATGTTTCTTTCTATGCGCAGGTAATGTTCGCGCTTGAAAAATACGCAAAAACGGGTATTCCGCAGTTTTGAAAGGCGCGGTGTTCCGGCGCGCACGCGCACCTTCTCTCTTACACTTCTGCGCATGCGCCGAAACCAGACGCCACCTCCGCGACGCGGCGCCAGCGGCGCGCTCGAAATGAATCGTCTGCTCCGGCAGCGTTGCTCTTCAGTCGCCCGCAAGCGCACGACGAGAGGTGCTGCTACAATCGTGTGTGGATAAACCGAAAGTTGGTCCAAGGCGGGCTAGCCCACATCCAAAACATCGGATTGTGCGTTGTGTAGAATACTCCCGTCAGGAAGTGGGCGTGTTGTGATTACAATAACTGTCACTCGCATCACCCATCGCTTCTTTCTGCTGTGCCCGAGACGCGGGAGTTTCGTAGGATGGCTACCGGAGTTCTAGTGAGCTACCCTTCGCCAGTGCTGCACGAGTCGCGCTCAGCAGTCTTCAAGAAAGGTTAGAAACACTTTCATCACAATACGTACTTCTGCATAGGTACACGGCAAAAAAAAAATAATAAATGCGCGAAGGCCGCGAGTGATATACTGCTGAGAGAGAAACCGATGAGAATTTCTCAGCGAAACGGACGAATTGAGTCACCGCCCAATCTCGGCTCCATTGCGAAGAAACCAATCCCACACAGATGTACAGGAAAAGCTTCGTTGGAAACACAACACGATTGCCGATTTAACGGGATAAACTCGTTTCCTGGCGCTGCCAGCTTTCGCACGCGTAACCTGACACCATTTCGCCGTGGGCGCCAGAGAACGCGCCAGATGCGGCCGTTATGTCCCGAGGCACTGTGCGAACGACGCTGAAATAATTGGACGAAAAAACCGCCACCAATGCTACATCTCCCAATTTTTTTTCTCGGATATCTAATCATTCCGGAGGCTTCGGGCATTTTTGGCTCGAATGGTTTGAGTTTGAGGCCACGCCAGTTGCAAGGCGGCGGTCTACGTGGCCGCCTGCCAAGCTGCAAGCTAAACCGCGCGAGCTGTCAGCTCTTCGCGTATCGATCTTCGGTGTACCGAAATTATCAACTAAAGGGGAAACAAAAATGCCACCGATTGTGAAGACGTGCATTGTGTGTATGCGTAGAACTGCACGATCAGATAGCCTCTGGCGTACCAAACTCTCATGCGAAGTGTGCATATGGTAATCTAGTGAAGGCATCCGACCGTTTCGAATTCAAAAGAATCGCGCCGCCAGCCGACTATATATACTACGGCCTTGAAACCACGGCGGCGGCGCGGCGCCTTTTTTTACAGAAGACGCGCAACTTTCGAAATGTCTTGCGCTTCGGGGTTGTTGTACCCGGAACGCCCATCATAGCATAGGCTCGGCGGTCATTTGGTGCTTAGAAACTAAAGAAGCAGCGAAATATGTGCAAGATTTGTCTAAAGTTATACGCTGTGTAGAACATGCATTGAAGACAAGAGCGAATAATAATAATAATATGAGGGGCTTTACGCGCCAAAACCACGAATGATTATGAGGCACGCCGTAGCGGAAGGCTCCGAAAAGTTCGACCATCTGGTGTTGTTTAACGCTTGCACCGACATCGCACTGTACACGGGCCTCTAGCATTTCGCCTCCATCGAAATGCGATCGGGATCGAACCCGCGACCTTCGAGTCAGCAGCACGAGCGGTTCTTGGGAACGGGCGCATCATGGCGTCTTTCTCGCTCATCAGAGGCAATCCTCACACGTCGATCAAACGCTCCATTGAGCGTACACCCGATAACGTTCTTGAATTAGAGACCTTAAAGACGTCACTCACTTAATTCAAGAGCAGAAATGGCGACCTTGGAAGAAAGTTTTCAATGGAACGGGGTGGAGCTGGGACTTCCACGAAATCCCGTGCATTTGGTTGTCACGCTGTCCCCCACGTGCGTTTTCCTAGATAAATGGTGCGTTGTTGGTACAGTCGATAAGGGCCCGGCCCCCTTATCAAGGCCCGCCTTTCATGATCGGTAGAACACCGCCGCGATTTTGACGGGCCAATCTTCTGGTGTCGCGTTTTGGTGCGCACGGCACGGACGAAAAGTGACAGTCCAGCGCCCCCGCGGTCTAACACTGAGTCACCGAGATTTTAGTCACCAGCTTAAGTTTCCCACGCAGGGCGCGCGGGCACCGCATATGCGACTCGCCTTTTTCTCATTTTAGATTAAGCGTGCGTGTGTGTGTCACACGGTATTGGGAGCACGCACGTCTTTGTGAATGGGAAAGGCTTTCAACAGTCGTGAAGTTGTCATCGTTTGCCAGTTGAGTCGATAGCGCTGAAGAGGCCCGGTTTACAGTCTTCTACTACGCCTACTCGTACACCAGAGACCCGAACGAGCAAAATATGGCACACCGCGTACGCGGCCTCCTCGCTATGCTTGGAAACTCGTCCCAATCCAGGTCATCGTCACCATCGCTTCGCGACGCTCACCTCTCTTTGCACGGTACGTTGTTTATTGTTTGTGTTTGTCACCACCAGTCGCCATCCCCATTGTGTTTTCATCCGTCTTCGTTTCAAACTGGGCCACAGCCGTGCGTTGAATTGTCAATGATGTCTGTGTGCACGCTTCTTCGCCAACGCCGCGATTATGATAGCTTGTGTTACTGTAAGGAACCAGAAGTTCTGATCGCGTTCCTTTCGATACAGTGTGTACTTGGTGCAAAATAATAAACATTGAAAGCGCAGCGGGTGAGTACCTTACATCTCCCCGCCACTGGCTGTTTCCTCGAGGAAAGAAACAAAACAAAGAAGCTTGCTTGAAAGCAGACACTGTACTGTAGCAAAGTTGCGCAGCTCCGACCCAGATTTCCTGCCCCGTTCGAAATGTGGCACAAATTTTACTCCCATTTCTCGCGGCTCGCAGGGAGGAGCGCATTCAACGCACGCGGCAAGATTGTGACGCCCGCGCACGAAATGTGTTCAGGCAAGCAAGCTATCGCACATTTTGTTTTCAAAAACCAGCACAGCAAGTGATCTGCGATTCAAATCTATACAGACGTGGCGCGGTTTCCAACTCGCACATGCGTGCAGAGTATTTTTCAATTTCGGGGCGGCCGTAAGGAAGACTACCGTCCCCCCTATACCGTTATACGACTTGGCCTGCGCTCTGCCGTACGCGCCTGCAGTATATTATTATAGGTGCGCGGCGACGGGCAATCGAGCTCGGCGCGCCTAGACGGCGCCGCGCAGCCGCCAGAGATCATTCATTCGTGGCTCGTGCTTGAGGGACGGCAGCTGTGCTCCGTACACGTTGCCTTGTCAGTCGGGCGCCAGCCTTTGTTTTGGGTCAGCAGCGGCGCCCTGCATTAGTTAGCCAGCAGTGCGCCTTCTTTTTGACGGCAGATGTCGGGAAAGCATAACAGTCCGTCGTATATCGCGATCACTATCTGTGATCCAGCTGGCGTCGACGTAGAGATGAACCTAGAAAGAGTCTTGACGGCTCTGCGCAAAACAAACGGGCACGCCGACATGTGTGTTCAGTTTCTCGAGCGCTACAATGTCGCTGGCGGAAATGAGGAGGAATGCGCATCCGATCCAGCCGTTCTAATGATTTCGGGCGCGACGACGTACGACGCGTAGACACATACTACAGACGCATCCGCCGGATGACGTAGACAAGTAGCGACGATGGTGGCGACATCCTGCAGTGATGGACTTGACCAAAGCGCCGCAGAAGATTTGTTGAGTTTAGTACGGCAACCGACAAAAGGCGTGCGCAGGGTCCTCAATTAGGGAGAGTCGAACTTCCAGGGGCGTAGCCAGAAATTTTTTTCGGGGGGGGGGGGGGGGGGGGGGGGGCTCATCCATACTTTATGTATGTTCGTGTGTGCGTTTGTATGTGTGCGTTTATATATACGCAAGCAAAATTGAAAAATTTCGTGGGGGGGTTGAACCCCCCCCCCCCCTTGGCTACGCCCCTGCGAACTTCTGACAACGGTCAGCCTTTGGTGCCCGGCTTTCCTGGGGTAAACAGTTCTTGAAATGCACCATCACGGTTTCTCGGCGAACATTATCGTCAATAACCTGCGTGGCCATAAGGTCCGATTGAGTAAAGGTTAGGGGCAAAGTTCGCGGCCATCTTAGATTATTAGGGGGGGGGGGGGGCGCCACCACCCCTGCGCACACACCTATGCAAATTACTGCATTCCATCGCTCTGCTGGCTTGAGCGTCCCGACGAAAGCATAACTGCGACACCGTGTATGTCTTACTGTTATGCGAAAACAGTGCAGGCGCCAGTAGTTCTTGCGCGATTGGTTGGGCAAAGCGTCACAGTAGTGTGAAGCCACCAGCCCAACTGATGCCGGAAGTCGCTGATAAATGCGGGCATAAACCGCGGCACTCTGTAGGTGGAGCGCTTTACGACGTTCATGCATGTGATCGAGGTTGGGATATCTGCGGCACTTGCTGAATCGGACGAACAGGCTAATATCAAACGTCTAGACTCCAATGAAATTGAATGATTGTCTTCGTCTTGTCTTATCGAGCGTGTCAGTGCAGCACTTAGGCAGATGGTTGCAGATTTCTTGTTCTATACATACTGGGATAAGCTTCGAGCTAACTGGAATGCGAGATACGTTGCAAATTTAATTTTTTATAAGTTTTTCGTATACGAGTAAACGTATGCCTTGAACATTCTTCGCAAGGCACAAGAACCTAAAAAACTTCACTGAAAAAATAAAATCTAGACGCTTCGCGTACTACGAAAGCAATTTTGAAACGTCCCGCCAATCATCAGGACGCTCGCGGCTCTGCAGGCGCCAAGGGTAGCGCCATGTTCTCTGTCAGCATCGGTGTACATTTGAACTGTACACGGATAGTTAAATTTACTTCTAGCAGTCCGCACGCTGTCTCGACGAGATAGGGCATAAATTTTCTCGGTGTTGCCTCCGATACTGAATGGTTCAGCTTCACAGCAACGCAAACACAGCGTGTAGTCTCGTCACAACTCGTAGCTTTCACAGCGCCGGAGTTCATTAAAGAGGCGAGCGCGGCTTCCCAGGTGCCGCTGGACAACCTGCAACCTCGTCGGCGCGCGGCGAGATCTCGTGGGAAAGAAAACGCAGGAGGACAACGCACGGGGGGCAAGGTGGCGGTAGTGGCGGTGGTGGGCCAAACGGGGTCGTCGCACGAGAGGAATCGAACCCTCGCCCACTCGAAGCGAAAGAGGACGCGAAGAGGAGGAGGAGGATGCGCCACGAGAGAAAGGGAGGCACGGCTGCGCGCGACGCCGCGACGAGGCGCACGACGTCCCGGCAGCTTGCTTGCTTTTCAAAGAGCTGCCGCGCCCTCTCTGCATCTCTAAAGGCAACGCGCGACGCCCGAAATGGACGTCACGAGAAGGAGGGGGTCAAACCCGCGCGAGATGCCAAGAAAGGACCGTCCAATACGAGGTCTGAGTAGAAGGGTCGTCGCTTGTGCGCCCGTTCTTTCCTAAATATATATTTCTTTTTTTTTTCCTCGTCACTTCTATGATCACAACCTTCAACGAGGCGAAGCGAAAATAGAGAAGACCGCGCCCCCGTCTACAGCCAGCAGCAATCCCCTTCTTGTGCTCCCCGCCTTGGGTCTTAGTCAACCGCGCGCCCCAACTTCGGGCTTCCCCGCTCCTCCGCGCGTGTGCCAATTTGGTCGAGGGTGCGGCCTCAAAGCCGGCATCGTATAGTATTGTATATTCTCGCGGCGGCCTTCACTTTGCGGAATTCCGCGCCTTCCTCGCCTCCTTCCTCTTCGCACAGCGCTGGAGATTCTTCCTGGAAGTTCAAGGCATGGCTCCGACTGGGTGGGCGTGTCCCGCTAGCTCCTTTTGGGGCTGGTACAGGCAGAGGAACATAGAAGCAGTCATGGGCACATTCTGCAGCAAAATATAATAGCGTTACAGTCACAGTTAGACGGAACAAAAGAACCATCACGAGATAACATTTTACATCACCGCATATTAATTCCTTGGCAAAGTACTGCTCTAGAGACATACGAACAATTTTCAACTCAACATTATTGTAAGGTAAATATAAAATGTACGCTCTGCAAGTAACCACATTGTTTACCGAAATACTGGCTATCCAGCTCAACAGCTGTTAGGGCAGCAGATCATGGATGCCTTTGACCTTTCAGTTACCACATCGCTGTGACAGAATTAGATCAGTTGCATTGACGTCATATGAGCCCAGGACACATTGTTTTGACATATCTGCGTTTGTTCGCCAGTGTGCTTTGATTGTAACCTAGCCACATGTGGCTTAGGGCACCCGTGATAAATATATTGCTAAGGCTCTGTTTGGTCGATATTATTATCCATGAAAGTTGTAGCCCATCTTTTCGTCTGTCCCAACAGATGTCAGAGACTGAAAATGACAAAGCTGTACTTGCATATTCTCTTGTACCAAGTGCATAAAAATCAATCAACTGGTGTTTACACGCTGTTTACGAAAAGCAGTGTGTTAAACATATTAAACTGTTGCGACTTTTCATGTGCATTGGCCAGTGTGATGCAACTACGTTAACTGCAAGATAATTTACTAGCTCAAGAGCAACGTTTCCCACTGAAATAATTTTTTACCACTAAAAAACAATTTTACCACTATGCTTTTTCATTCAACACTTTGTTGAAAACAGAAATAAACTTGTTCTTTATATATAACTGTGGGCTTGCTGTCACTTATCTCGTGGAGCCTGGACCTCAGTTCATGGCCAACAGGATGCCTCACAGACACTCGTACATGCTGGAATGCTACGAGAGGTTCATTGAAGCAAAGCAAGCAGGTGTTTGGCAGCTGTACTTTTGCACTGTTAACAGCTGTGTATGTACTGGCTTGAGCCAGATTCAGTGACCGCACATTTCCTGTCTGTTTCAAACAGGCTCTAGCTCTGGCAACATTCCAGCACAAATTTCCATCATAAACAAGTGCCTGGACACAGTGCGGTGTGCTAAATAACGTTACAATTTCATTTTTTATAGCAAAGGGTAGTTGAGACTGGAGTCATTGGTGATGGACACTACGATAGGTAAAAACTTCTTTCCCAACATATTGGGCAGTTCTCGCAAGGCAACATATATGTGCAACAAGACTGAAGGAAGGCAGAAACTACAAATGTAGAGTCGTAATCCGACAAAAGCTGGATGCTTGCTTACGTATTGTACATGTCGACTGCTGTAGTTCACAGCTACTGCCACCTTTCTATAACATATGTTTGAGCATGCGTCGGGCTTCCATTACTTGTGAGGAAGCCAGAAACCTTCTGTAAGCATAGTTTTAACTGTGCCTGGTGCCTGAAAGATCGCAGTGCTTACGTCCCATTTGCCAACCTCTTCGACTGTGTGCAGACCTGTGCATCCGGCATTCCAAGTCGGACCCCGTGCTGGTGACGCTTTCGCAAAACTCTCCGCTGGCACGATGCTCAGAACAGGACAGCTGTTGGGACAGCATTGAGGATTTGGCACAGCAACACCTTCTAGCACAGGGAGCCGACGCAGTCACCTTGGAGGGCCTCAAGAACCACTACAACTCCTGCTTCACGTGAGTTCTTACAAGTACACACAGGCTTGTTACACAGGCAACCATCACAAACTCAAGGTGCTATGAAAACCACTGGTTAGACATGTTTACATAGGTGCTGAAGTTAACAGTTAAGCAGGAAAAAAAGCTCTGTGAAGGAAGCAAGTAGACAACTATCTGGCCATGTTGTAGCAGCTATCAGTAACGATGCAGTACCTTTTAGCAATTACTAGTACCAATAAAGCATAATAGGCTTAGTGCTTTCGTGTCAATTTTTCATTCAGTTCAAAGCTAAACTGCCATGCCAGCTGGAAGAACAGGGTTTGACCTGCCGAAACATTTCATAAAAGTGCAATTTTTGGTTGCCTGCGAGGCTGTTAAAGCAGGGTTTCTCAATGACCATTACTTTATAGCAGCCGACCACAACATAGCATAGCTCTAGCGGTTGTCCTACTTTGGAGGCATCAGTGTAGTAGTTCATTACTTCTGTAGTTTATATGTGTGTCATGCAGTTCACCAGCCAACTTAATGAATGGAAGGCTGAGGTAGTGCCAAACAAATGAGCAGCAGCAGCATGTATATGTTGCGCGTTTTGCAGGTGTGGAGTTAGCTGGTATGAGGACCACGCGTCCTTGGACTGTGCCGAGTGCGGTGGATATGCCTTGCGCCGCCCCTGTCTGCACTGCAATGGCAGCTGCGATGAAGTCTGGAGCAGAGACTTGGATGCCGTGAGTCGACCTTCTTTACATCATGGTTAAATATGAATAAGAAAAGATAGGGTGGCCGTGCCCTTGCATATCATACAAAAGCAATTACATAATCTTGAAACTCGCTCTTGCCAAAAGGTGAAATAGGCGCTGCATAGTTATGCATTGTGAGCCTTTACTCGTTAGTTCTTTAACTATTCTGAAACTTAATGGCCCTGTGCTCTAGCTGTGGAGCGGAAAAAGCAGACACATTTAGAACTGTGGTTCTTTAGAAAAGTGTAGCCAAGTGGCATCGCAATAACCTTAGGCAACTCTGTGTCAATTGCCTACCGTCGCCTGGTGGCCAGAGGAGAAAATGAGAATTAAAGAAAGCTTCCTTGCCATGGTTTGCATTCATTATTACCACGTACCACTTATCAAATATGCCCAAATCGATAACATTCTCTGCGCTTTCCTTTAAATGCTTATGTGATGATTCATGCACACTCGCGTTGCTGGCAGTTCAAATTACTTCGCCACTTTAGTCTCTTATATTGTGCGATTCTATGCTTCACCTTGAAAAGCGTTTGCTACAGTACATTTACAGATGCTGAAAACGATGCTAGCTAAGGCAGCTACAGTTTTCAGCAGAATAGTATCACGAGTTCAAAAAACAGTGACATGTGTAAAAGAAACACTGTGCAATGTCCACATGCTCAATGTGTGCGTCTATTTGTTGTTCCTCCACCGCTAACAGTCCCACAAGCAGAGGCGTGCCCAGTGGCTCGGCGAGTGCAAGAAGGCCCCCCAAGATGCTGCTCCAAAGAGCCAGCAAGACTCTTGAGGACTACCTCCCCACCTAGGGTGCCTTTACCAGGCAGCAGCAGCACCACCACTTCCATCAACTGTACATAGGACAAATCCCTGGTTGATCCCATTGCGTCGCAAGTTTTCTCAACTGCCTTATACATCGAGCCTCGATCGATAAAGGTCTCCAAGGCGTGCACGCCTCGTCGTCGCAGTGTCTCCCGTTCTTCGGAAATGTCTCGTGGCACCCGCGCGAGCATTTAGTGGCCACAGACTCGCTGGACTCTTGTGTTGTGGAGCTGGACTTGAATGCACCGTGCGACAATACCCGTGGGAATTTGCATATGAGCGCTATCCGTAGCGTCATAGTGTGGGACAAGTTACCAATCCACACTGCAGTCATTGATCCAATGAAAAGGAAAGGGCGCCTGTAACATTCCATGTCTACGCCAAGTCAGTGGCCCCATTCCCGAGACGAGTTGGGGAAAACGGGCCGCTGGCGGATCAACGAAGGATATTATTTTGTACATATGTGGGTGCTTGTTTCGTGTTTCGCACTTCTTTGTCCATCTGCATCATCTTGTCTCCTCTTGTTTTGAAGGTATGTCCAGAAAAAGCGGCCTGCGGTAATTTTTCGAAACCCTAGAACATCCTAGGCAGTCTTCCCTTTTAAAATGGTGACAAAAGCACGATTAGAATCGTCTGTGGCTTGAGAGCAATCGTAGGACATAAAAAAAAAATTTGAACTTGTAGTTCATGCCCGTTTTGGCTTCTACCTATACCATAGTGTCAACTTAGTGCTGCTTAACGGCAAACACGTGCTCTCTATGAAGGTGATGAATGTACCATAATGACTTTTCCAGCGGTGATTACGTTTACAGCTCAAGACCAAAGGTGGTAACTTTTTTTTTTTCACGCTCTCAAGGCTGTTACTGAGCCACATCTGACGAAATGGCAAAAGTGCCGCTTTTTCCTTGTAAAACGACAGTAGATGTTAAGACAAAGTTTACTGCAAAACCATATTGTGTCTAGTGTGTGTAATTTGTCATTTGTCCATTATATTTTGTGGTAGTTGCCACTGCATGGAACAAAAATGTCTGCTTGTACATTGACGACTTTGTGGAGGTGTGAAAACTTAGGTGCTCGGCTGTAAGCAGCAGCTGCCCACAAATCTTTTATGTAGTTAACTCATACTAGCGACGTTTGATCAAAACTATATTACAAGTGTAAACAATGCTGCCATCATGCTTCAGCTACTGTGTATTAGGTGTCTGACAATCTTGAGATTAACATAAACCAGCTGCTGCTGACAGCCGAAAAACCACTGCTGCTTCATGCCTCACTGGTCTGCATCTAACTGCCGCACTTTGAGAAGTTGGTGAAATGTTGATTTTAAGTTGCTACTCACTTGCACACCAAAGCTGTCATTGCTGCCTGAACATTTCTGCCTTTTTAACTTTTTAAAAGTTTTCCGTCTCTTTCACTGTGTGCCAAAAACCCTTTTAATCTGTGCCCACGTTTGCAAATGTTTCTCTTTTTTGCTTCTTGCACTGTAAATTGGTTCTTTTGCCACAGACAATTTTCTTCTGAGATTTAGAAACAGAAATTTTGCAGTTCAGTCAAACAGGCCAGTGAGATAGACATTCTTAGTCTCGTTTGATGCTGGAAGAGGATTCATGATATGAGTGCCTAACGCGAGAGCTTCAAGAAGCAATGTGAAATGAGTGCCTTGGGTAGTGGATATGGAAACAATCCATGAAGTGTGTATTTTTGTAAGAAGAGAAAACCAATGCTGGAAAGCAAATGGGCAGATAAAGGGGCTGAAGGCAAAATGACACTGTGGTAGAGTGGAATTGCAGAATTTCGAGTTCTTTGCAACACTGAGCTATTAGGGCATCCATGGTGCATGTGCACTGCCTGTGAAGTCGCTAACATTTTACCATCATCGAAGCACTACTCTACAACAGTACAGTTCTATGTGGTGATCCAAAACTTCAAATAAATGGTAGCTGTGAAAGGAATCATCTAATCAACATTCAGACAACAAACACGTACGACGATTAAATACCACGTGCTGTTTAATGCTCCTCTTAAAAAAAAAAAAAAATGTTGTGCGGTAGTATTTAATTTCACTGTAAGTAGGTCTAAAACACAAACCATCTGTTCCGTTTTATATCAGCTAACTGTTTACATAATGAAGGAAAGAAATTGAGGAAGGAAACTTTCTTGCTTTTTATGAACTCGCACACACTATTTATGCCTTCGGCTTCCAATGATGAGCTCACATCAAAATTTTCAGTGCTGCAGACTCCAGTGCTAGCCTTCCACTGCGCAGAGACCAGAGCATTGTGCATGTCTTATTTATTGAACCATGTCACGAGGAATGTGTGTCTTTCAAAACGTCCATGGTTTGCAATAAAGGCTCTCTGTCACTTTAGGACTTGTGCTTATGGTGTACATGACTCTCATATGAGGCAACTGCTCCCTACTGTCTCACGGTGATGGTAATGCTTGATGGCTGCAGCATCGCTGCCTGGTGTGGGTGATGTTGCTGCTGCTGCTGTACGCCTTCGCAGAATTCACTCAGTGTGGCCAGGAACCATGGATGACGACGAAGCTCTGAGCCTTGTTTCTAAAGGAACAGTGTAGAAGAAAGCAGCCCTCAGATGCATGGTCCACACGAATTGTTAGATAGCAAATGGAAAGAGTGGCACAGTTAAGGTAGGAAAGAACAATGCGGGTCTAGAAGGATGACCTAGGTGAAAAGCTGCACTGTAAATTGATACTCGTCCCTGCTGACATGACTGACCAGTGATAGTACTACTGAATACTATGGCAAATCGTATGGTGGATTACAATGTTGATAATTTTAATCGAGAACACTTATTAGTGCTCGTTCACACAGCCGTCAAACCACCCGTCGCGTCACCGTCACGTCAAAAAAACGTACAGTAGACCCGACGTAGCAGTGTACGAACAGACTATGGCCGTTAGCAGCGTCGACAGCAGCACGTTCTTGTGCAGTGTTGACCGACTGATGCACCAAAATAGGAATTGTCCATGCAGCTCAAATGGTTCGCTGGCGCTCTCCTGACTCCGCTGGGCTCTCCTCCTCGCACCACACACACACACACACACACAAACAACTACTTGTCTCCCGTTTTATGGCCCATTCAGCCAGGCGGTTCAGTGTTCCAAGGCCACGGACCCGGGGGCCATATGCTAGACGCGTGGCTCTTCTCAGAACTCGGAACTCCAAACGTAAACTTCTGATTGGTCCGTTTTCTAGGGGCGGGGCTCCGTCCCCGTGCTGGCGACGGAAACGTAGAGCACTGCTCTACGTAGGTGTCTACCGTTTTTTCCGGAGAAAACGTCTTGGAAATCCTCTCCCCTGACGGAAATCGGTGCCGTGATGGTGACGTGACGGAGCTTTTGACGGCTGTGTGAACGAGCCCTTAGGGCTTTGTGATCAGCATAGTACATGCTGTTTTGCCCTAACCATTTTAGCCGTAATCTTGGATAATGCCTGGTCAGTGCATGTGAAGTTCACTGTGGTTGGACTCGTTAGACTGGCGTGCAACTTTCATTGCGATAGCAATTATATATGGGCACTCGAATATCCACCTCTTTCCTAAAACCAAAACAAGCTTGTAGAAATGGGCATTACAGTTGACTAGTAACTCTAAGCAGTACCTCTTGCAAGCATTGAAGCAATCGTTGCATATTTTAATTACAAAACCTACATTGCACAGTGTGTATAGAAACTGCAGCGCACAGGTACAGTCAGTGTAAAAAATTTATGGACCACAAGACAAAAGAAAAAGATGAATATTCCTGCTGCTTCGTTATGCAGCCTTGATTTTCGACCTGCTCTAAAACAAACGCGTTACCAACAAAGAATGTGCAGTTCGACCCAATACAGTCACAAATTGCCGGGAAATTCAATATTTTCTCAGACCTAGTGGTCTCTAAACTTCTGATGCCAGCTGTACCTTCACACCAGGATTCGCAATTGAATAAATAATGCTGAAACGTGTCTTATGATATGCCCCTTAAAATGCCAATATGGCAATCCACAAGCGACGAGAGTTGATCAGGCAGAAAATGGCTCTCAGTCTGCAGAACTGCCGAATTGTATTCCTACCCATGTGTCACAAAGTACACTTGGGAGCGTGGATTATAGTAGCACTTATAACACGCCGTTAGCATGGCCACCATGGGTCCGCAAATCGTGCAAATTTCATGATGCGTACAACATGCTATGTACATGCTATGCACACAATTGTGTACACCACTTGTTTTTGTTAGTTGTAGGCCTCTGCGAATATTCGAGCACTTCGAATATTCGAATGAATATTACAGTATTTGAATTCGCTTTGGTTCGAATTTAAGTTACTGGAAATTTCGAAGTATTCGAAATGAACGAATAGGCGTACATTAGTCCGCCTGAAACCCCCCCTCCCCGTGAAGGTGTTAACTGCAATAAAGGGGTGCTATCCGGTGAATGCACCTTTCCAGGGAAAATCCTCACTGCCGCAAAACCCCACTTCAAGGGTAAATGAACACATTACCTTCACCTTGATTCATTATTTTTAAAGTTTAAAAGCTCGTTATACTGGCTTATATGCTCTAAGCATAGTATATTTTAAAACAACATATCATGTAGGTTTTCACTTGCATTCTACTGAAAGTCAAATCCTGCTACTATTCAAAGTTGCTTCCACTTCCTTTGAACTAAAAAGAACCACATTTGCATATGCCTTGTTTAAATTAAAAAAAATATCGTGCAGGTTAGTTGGGTCATGACAAATATGCTCGTTTTCCTTTAAAATATGTGATATATACTATTCAAATTCGATTCGAAATTATTCGACCAAATCACTATTCGCTTCAAATTCGCTTTGAACCTAAAATTTACTATTCGCACAAGCCTAGTTAGTTGTACCGACTAGTGGCTAAGAAACAGCCAGATACATTGAGAGTTGGATCAATTGAACATGCTGCGTAATAAATTTGTCTTCATTTAACTTTATTTTGCGGTGTACTGTTGCATATGATTACTTTGCTGAAGGCACTACCACGTTCAATGAGTCATTCGATGTGCCACTTCTCTCGGGCCATGTCTAAATTATAATTTTTATTTGCTCAAAATTGACATAACTGAGAACGAATTTGCACTATAGTTCTAGCCTGAGATTTGATTCTATTTATGCAAAAACAAGGCATGAATGTCTTAAAAAAAAGAGATATTTAATTACAATTTAATTGGGAATAATTGCTATAACATACGTAAATGAGTGTATTACGGCATCATGCTTGTTGCAATAGAATATTGAGTGCCTTGATATAACGTTGAACCGATTTGACACATTTACAGACAGTGCTTCATAGGTGGTGTCTGAAAGGGTTAGAGCAACAAATACTTGAGCTATTTCGTGCAAATGGTGGTACCACATGATTATTAAGGAAACATCACGTGAATGCCCGGTCTATACTCACCCCAATGAGCATTTGAAGAGCAAGGTTTCTTGCTGGTGTGCTCAGAAGGCGCTGCTTGCTGAGAATTCGCAGTGCTCCGCACACCAGCTCTAGGCAGGGTACTGATAATGGCACTGGGAAAAGCAAGAGGGTGGGGTAAAAGGGGAGGTCAAAAAATAACTGTAAGACCTTGAAAATGGACACATTAATATTGTCACATTAGTCATGTTGCAAAGTTTACTGCACTTTTAGATACCTTAAAAATTTTTATGAAAGAATGTTCTGGAAACTTTGCCAACCTGAGTTTTGCCTACTTTCAGATGCTACGCAATAATTTCGCGACATAATAGGAAGGAAAACTGAACGCCAACCAAAATGGTGTTGGCGAAAATTTTTTAATGTTTCGGCTCCCATGTGGAAGCCTTGTTCACTGAGCTGAGAGGCCAAACCCTTCAGCTTAAATCTGTGTCAGCAATCACTTCAGACACCTTGTGTATGTTGACAGGAGATTTCAATTAAGGTTGCTACAAGAAAACTATACAAGCAACAGTCCTGTGGCTATGTAATGATTGCGTCAGCGGTATTTACTAATCACTCTTTACAAATTTAGCTAGAGTGAACCTCCTCGAAATGAACTGCAGTCATAGGTCGGCTGCACTTATAAGTCGACTCACTCAGACTCAGATTGAGCCGTGAGTCTGAGTGAGTCCGCATAATATTTTGGTGAGCTTGAGTGTGAGTGAGTCCGGTTGAGAAAAATTTTAGTGAGTTTGAGTCTGAGTGAGTCCGGCAGAGGGAAGTTTTGGTAAGTCCGAGTCCAAGTAAGCTCTAAGTGCAAAATATATTTCTTGAGTGAGTATGAGCGAGCTCCACAGTTCTGTGCCGATCTATGGTTCTAGTATCTACAAAACTTCAGCATGCCTTATGTCGGCTCACGTTTATACTCCCGCCGACTTACACATACTTCAAAGCACTAGCATTCATACGCCAGCTCAAAATTTATTAATCAGAGGTGTTATGTAGACTGAAAATAAAAGCAGAGCACAAAAAAGACGGGACACAAGAGACAAGAAGACGGGACGGGCGCTCAACCAACGGGCCCGTGAGCATGAGTTGACACTCACAAATGATAAGGGTGCGCACCTTCCTGCGCACTGTGCAGTGTGTGGCTGTGTGCCTTTGTTTGCTCGTTTGAAGGTACTGGGACGAAGCAGAGAAACGGTTGCTCGTGAACTGTTGGAGGCGTTCTACATGAAAAAGAAGGGCGCAGATTGCGTCAGCCAGACGTCAGTGTGCTTGCGGGAGCGGGAATTTCAATTGCTTTGCCGCAGTATCCAGTAGATTTTTCTGATGATTAGCTTTGCGATGTGTGCGCAGGCGCGCTTGTGACGTAAGCTCTCTATATTTCCCGCCCCCCCCCAATTCTTTCGTAATAAAATCAGTTGGTAGTGAGCGCCCGTCCCGTCTTTTTTGACCTCTGCTTTTATTTTCAGACAATGCACCAACTCGCCCAGCAACGCGTTGTGTTACGTAGAAGAGGAGGGGGGGGCAGGTTGACCCCCCCCCCCCTTCGCAAACTCTTTCACAGGAAGTTCTTGATAAAAACACCTCCTGTGAGTCACCACTTTCAACAAAAATGTCCTTACTGGATTTAAACCACTCATAACTCATAATTGAAGGTTCAAGATCAAAAAGCACCAAGTAGAGCACCAAATATGCGAGATATTGGTGTTCGAGAGCATTGACGCTATGGTCAAAAAAGCCAATTATATGCTAACGCACTCACTAAGACTCAGATAGAGCCGTGAGTCTGAGTTTGAGTGAGTCCGAGTGAGTAATATTTTGGTGAGTTTCAGTCTGAGTCCGGCTGAGAAAATTTTCAGTGAGTCTGAGTTCGAGTGAGTCCAGTTGAGGAAACTTTAGGTGAGTCTGAGTCAGAGTGAGCTCTAACGGCAAAATATATTTCCTGAGTGAGTCTGAGTGAACTCCACATTTTTTGCTGACCTATGGCTGCAGTTGACCTTTATGGTTCTTTTAGCATCCCTTAAAGGGCCCCTCACCAGGTTTGACAATTTTGAGCTAACGAGCGCAATGCATACACTGGGCGTTCACGATCACGTCTGCCAAAATTTGCAACGCTACGCGCCGCGGAAACGGGTCAAATTTCAAGGTGAACGCTGCTTGCCCTTCCTCTCGCGGGCGCGCGCTTTAGAGAATGAGGGGATGACGTACATGAGAAAATGGCCCTACATAGATGGTAGTGCTGTGACGTCGTTCCTCTACGTAGACGACTGTGCTCTGACGTCGCCAACAGTAGCACGTGACACTTCGATAATTATTTGACACGACATGTGTAGTTTGTGTAATTTGTTGCTTGAATAGATTAATAAAACTTGAGAGAAATAATGAGACACGCAAAGGGAATGTGTGCGTCTTTTTCATTTTTTTTTCGTTAATTGCAGCGAGATGCGGGGCTAATGTGCCTCCCTTTCCCATGCGTTCGTGTCCCCGCGGTTAGGGCATCGAGCAGACGCCAGCCCTGGAAACGAAAGTAATGTTCTGGCGTGTTCGAGCACTCATTATGCTCATTTATTCTACCGCGTCCAAGTAAACGTTAATGCGGCACTGGCTCATGATAATGCCACTCTCGTGCCCGTACAAATGTCTCAACTTTCATGCCCGTCCCGCAGAAACAGGCAGTACACCACAGAGAACGCCGACAAAACGCCCACGGCCGCTACATAAAAAAAAGGTAGCGGCCGTGCAACGCTGCTCGCGTGCTCGGGCACGTCATGCGCACGTGACCATGCATGCGCATGACGTATTCGTGCGTATGTGTCGAGTGAAGAGGGCAGGGAAGGGATTTGCCTTGCTAAGGCTACACGGGGCGAGTGGCAAGGGTTTGAAACTCGCCCCCTCGCATCATGGTTTCGCGCCGCTACAAATTATTGTTTTTCTCAGCTCGTAATGAACCGATTTGAAAAATTCTTGCGGCATACTGCTCTTCATTCGGCACACAACAACTTCCAGCGTCTAACTAAAATTTGCTATGTGGCCTGGTGAGGGGCCCTTTAAGGCCGAGACAGACGGTGCAATTTTCCATGCGATGCGATGTCCGACGCGCCGGTGCGGCAGCAGGAGTGGTGACGTTTCATGGCATCGGACCGCCACATCACATGCCCGGCGTGCATCAAACTGGGCAGATATTTTCGTCGCCGCATCGGACCGTCGAACGGCCGTAGCCAATGACAGCTCGGGAGACGCGTGTCGTCACGCCGCTGGTGGCGCCCTCTCCCTGTCGCCGCTTCGTGGCCAAGGCGAATCGAATCGGTGGAGTCAAGCCTCGGAGCATTTGCTGACACCGCCGCTTGCAGCGGCGTGATAAACGTTGAGTACATTTTGTTTGTGACGTGAAATAATTCCTGATTGAATAAAACGATGTTTGATGTGTGCCATTTCTGCAAGACAGTGCCCGTTTCCAAACCACTAGCGAGACTGCGAGCAGCGATGCAAGGCCATTTCGCAGGTAAACACAGCGACACCGTCGTCTCGCCGAGCCACCTCGCTTCGCTTCCACCTTTGCTCTTCACATTGACGACATCGAGAAAGTTAATAGCGTATGCTAACGCATTACATGCGAGTACAAAACTTCACTGTGTTGGCAAAAACAAGCACTCTATGACAAGCTCGCGTGTGATAAGCGAACGGCGTAGGCGACGCCCGGTGGCCGCCATGCTAGGCCTACCTCTCGCAGTCGTGAGTGATGGCGAGCTGTTGCGATGTGCTTGTCATTCGCGAAGGCGTAGTTTTAGTGATTATTTTCTTATAGAACGAACATGGCTGTGCAAAGTTGTTTGTTTTGTGTTTCATTACGAAGATACAAAGTCCTCCGAGTGTGCATGTCGAGGCACCGTATGTGGGCGGAGCCTACGGCTGATTGCTCGTTCGCCCCGTGTGTGCTGAATCGTCGTACGCCGCATGCCGGACATCCGACGCTGGACGCCGGGTCGTAGGCAATATCGTACCGTCTGTCTCACCCTTTAATAAGCACAACAAACTCACAATCGAGGACTTGACAGAACTGTGCAACGAGGTCGTTGAAGATGTTTGGACAGCGTGTGGCCAAGCCTGCCAAAGCTTGTACCAGGGCAGGCGTTGAAGTTGGCAGGGGACCAGACAGCTGTGCCGCAACACACAAAAGCCCTGCGGCACAGCCAGTGGTCAAGGGGCCCCAGGGTGGTGAAAGAAACCAGGGTGGCTGCTCGGCCGAGCGTCTCCTTCCGCAAAGATGCACGATTGACAGGGCAGCGGAGCATGACATCTGGGGGTAAGCCTCCTGCAATTGTGGGGAGACAACAAGTGACACTTTAATGGGGAAGCCATCGTCGCGAAAAGACCTTCAAAGTGCCTCTTAAACTTTTAGTAAGTACAGAATGTGTCCACCATTAAGGAAGGATTTCATCACAATCTCCATACTTCTTTTCATTTATCTTCTTTCTGTAATCCTGAGAACTTCATTTATCTAATGGAAAAATATTACGAAGGAACATAAAGAAGTCGTGAAGATCACACATTTTAAATGTGTTGTCATCAAAATTGGGAAGAAAATCAATTTTTACAGTTGCATATGGGCCTCCTCCTTGCTTGCAGTCACAGTTTATAACAGAAGTCTCAAACTCACCTCAGCTAGTGGGCCGCAGTCCCAATACAGCTCAGACCACTTATAACGTAACCGCTTACAGTGCAGTACCGGCTATAATGCGGTTTTTTCTGACTCCCGTTTACCCTCCCATAGAACTCCATGTATACGCATACTGCTTATTGTGCAGTCCCCCGAGATGAAAGACCGGTTATAATGCGGCTGCCGGAACGTTCTCAGAGATGCGAGGGAGCGAGCGTGCTTCTCAGCGGAGATGCGCCGGCGGGGGAGAGAGCGGCGACGGCGTTACGAAGGAGGAGGGGACGCGGAACGAACGAACAAGGAGCGGGAGGAGAAAAAAAAAGGGGATG
Source organism: Rhipicephalus sanguineus (assembly GCF_013339695.2). Taxonomy (NCBI): domain Eukaryota; kingdom Metazoa; phylum Arthropoda; class Arachnida; order Ixodida; family Ixodidae; genus Rhipicephalus; species Rhipicephalus sanguineus. The sequence goes on along the minus strand of NC_051177.1, from coordinate 97,675,388 downwards.
GCGGTGGGGGGCAGCAGCCCAGCGCGGGTGCGTAGTGTGAGGAGGGGGAGCGGTTGCGTGGCCGGCGGAGAAGCCTTTGCCCCCTTGACATGCGCGCTTTGCCCCGGCCGCATGACATGCGCGCTCCGCTACGTACGGGCGCCCGCTTCCGCATCAAGAGCGCGTTACCACTATTTGTCTCTGTTGGGAAAATAGTTGCTTCGTCGTAGAGCGCAGATATCGCGCGTGCAACCTCGATTCCCCCGCAAGTAACAATGCTTTGAGACGCGATTGAGCTTTCGCCTTTGCCACCAACAGGCGGACTTACAAGCTTGAGAGACTTTTTCAGGATAGTTGCCGCGACTGTTCTCCCGACCGCGAACCGAAACTGCATTTCACGCGTGATGCCCTCGGTTTAGCTCGCAAGTGCTATCTCTTCTACGCCCGATCTCCGTGTTGCCTAGGGCAACCTTCTCGTGGTGGCATGCTAAGTTGCAACGCGCACGCTAGGCCTAACGAGCGCTAGCTGCCATGTCGGCGGCCGCGGACTACAGAAGTTGCGGTTTGGTGCCGAGTCAATGAAACATTTTGCAGCTGTTGCATTTAGAAGGGGTGACTTACAACTTTAACGAAAACGCGGGCGTGCGGGTGAAACACTCGAGTGGTGGTTTGTGGTCGCCACCGTTTTCGACATGGCGCACGCGCAGTGTGCTACTGCGGCGACTTCCCGTGACGGCGCATTTTTTCCGCGTTCGTTATGTCGGCACCACAGGTCCACGGAAGCTAACCGTTCAACATTTCCAAATGTAAGCAGATGCAAACTTACATCCCAGTCGCATGCCTTGATAGTCGGAATCGCGTGCCTACCCGTTGGTCATGTTTTGCACACGTGCAACCTTTCAAAAATGTTGTTTTGGTTATAGTGCGGTACCGCTTATAGTGCGGATATTCGCGACTCCGGCGACTTACGTTATAAGCAGTCTATGCTGTATTTTGTACGTAAAGTCAGTAAAGATGGTCAGAGAAAGGGGGGAGGGGGGTGAAGGCGGGACAGCTAACGTTGCCATTTGAAAGAATTTCTTTCTCTTGTATCATATACCGATCATTTCGGAAGGGCACCTGGCATCAGGGTTCGAGAAACATATCAGTACTGATTTTCAGAATGACTGAAATCTTGATGCCAATTTTGAAACAGTATAGAGTTTTTGTTCTACGGTTATGTTTTAATGCACTGTGACTACATGGGGTGCCTCATGAAAGAAAGTTTTGAGACTAGTCACGTCTACATAGCTAATGAAAAAAAATGTGGGACGAAGACAGTCACATGCAGGCTGGGCCCTAGCGAAAGGTTTATGGGCAGCGTGTTTGAGGCCCCTGGTTTATAACGTCACGGCAGAAAGCTTGTTGATCATAGAGCAGGTAGTGAAAAAATTACGGGGACACAAGAAAGTAACATAAACACGAGACGAGCGCTAACTTGAACTTCCGGCAGACATAGCAATGCCTTCGCATACCAAGATGTCGTTTTTGCGCGGCAAATGTAGATTGCGATCAATGATGAAAGATTGGCGGGATTCGAGAGAAGTAAGCTAGAACATAAAAAAGAGCCCTGTGTACTAGACATTAAGCTTACAAGAACGGAAATCTGGGCGAGTTTGTAAGAATTCATCATAGAGCAGCAGGGGCGTAGCCAGAAATTTTTTTCAGGGGGGGGGGGGGGCTTCAACTGTACTTTATGTATGTTCATGCGTGCGTTTGTGTGTGTGCGTGCCTATATACACAAGCAAAACTGAAAAATTTCGGGGGGGGGGGGGTTTGAACCCTCCAACCCCCCCCCTTGGCTACGCCCTTGTAGAGCAGGCAGCTATGTCTGTCGGAAGTTCAAGTTAGCGCTCATCTCGTGTTTATGTTGCTTTCTTGTGCCCTCGTAATTTTTGCACTACAGTAAAAGCTCGTTAATTCAACACCCGTTAATTCGGAAATTCAGATAATTCGGACGGTTCTATTAGTCCCGGCCAAAGTTCATGTTAACCTATGGGACCAAACCTTCGTTAATTCGACAGAATTCGGCTCCGCACCGCTTAATTCGGATAAATGCTGACGGCTGCCGCTACACAAAAGTGTGGTAAAGCAGTGCTGGCGCCACTGGAGTGAAACCAAAACATGAGTGGCATCACCATCATCATCAACTAGTGAAAGCGATCGCAGCGTCACTGAATGACGGCGTCTTCTTTCTTCGCTCCACTGTGCCTCCGAAGCCATTGTTGCGTGCACAAGTAAACTCCTCCGCAAGTCATTGCCAACTGTTTTCCGCACAGAGGGTTTGTGAGGCCTGAGCATGCGGCAGTAGCTGACGATGGCATCGACGAGGTGTCAGCCAAGTCCACCAACGATGACAGCCCGACCTTCGATGCTGTCCTTCGCACAGATGTGACCCTTCAGGACTACCTCGCGATTGATGATTGTGTCGCCACGACTGGTCTCCTGACCGATCAACAAATTATTAATGATGTCACGGGCGCCCAGGAAGACCACGATTCGGACGAAGAGTCATGCGAGGAGATGCAGCCGCGACCTCATCGCACTTCACAGGAAGTCTCGGAGACGCTTTTGATATTACAGGACGTTTGCCTGAGCACTTCCAACAGTTTGCGTGTTGTTGGCCATTTGGAAGAGTAAATAAAAATTGTAATGTCAGCTGGAATCTGTGCGACGACGCAGACGACCATTACAAAATACTTCAGCAAATAAAGGTATGCTTCTCCAACTTGATTTTAATGTTGTTTTTCCTGTTCATTCGTTATTTCGGCATTCGGTTAATTTGGACAATTTTTCCGGTCCCGTGAAATCCGAATTAACGAGCTTTTACTGTACCTGCTCTATAATGAATTCTTACAAACTCGCCCAGATTTCCGTTCTCGTAAGCTTGTTGACTTAATTGTTGGCGACAATGTGAAACTAATTTCTCTGTGTTCTGTTGCTTCTGCCGTCTCAATTTCCAGCTGCGTAGCCTTTCATAGACAGCTATGCATTGCCAGATACGTGCACCATGCATGTAAGGCTTTCTGTGCTTTGTGAGTATGGCATCACCCCTGCCCTCACTGAGAAGTACTGTACATACATGCAAAACTAGAGTGACACCGACTGAACTGTAGATATCACTGTAGCTGTTACTATTACTGCAACATTAGCTTACATGACATCCTAAGTTTTGAATGAAATGAGACAACGGGGCACTCAGTTAGGCACAGCAACATGCCAGCAATCAATATATGTAAACAATGCTCGAAGCCCAACACTTACGAGGAATTGCTGAAGGAGAGGCTCAAAGATCTGAGACAAGTTCCAGGATGCAGGAAATGCTTCAAAAGACTTGGCCACCACCTGTGGAAAAGAAAGTTGATTTAAAAGCAAGAACGGAGGAAAATGGTCATTGCGACACTGCATACCTCCAAGTCTTTTCAAATAGTTTTGAACCTCATAATAATGATCTTGTATGACACAAAAATGCACTAGCTATAACCTATGCAATTATAACTGCACATATGTTTCTTATACAGTCGAACCCGCATACAGTCGAACACGGATATATCGAACTCGAAGGGGATCGCGAATTAGTTCGATATATCAGAAATTCGATATAAAAAATACAGGCCCCGAGACCTTACCAGTGGCAGACGATCACCTACAATCGGCGCATTCAAGAATGACAACTAATTCCACACACACGATGCAACAGAATGTTTCATTTGTGCGAAAAAAAATCGCTTATCTTGGCCTGCTTCTTTGTCTTCGAAATGAAGTTGAAGACGCTGGCCTCGATCTTATCGAGGCTGTCCAGGTGCGACGGCACGGTTCCCTCCATGTCGCCGCAAAAACGGCGAATCGAGCCGAACGCTGCCACCACTTCAGCGGCTGAGAACGCGCGTGCAGCCGCCGCCTCGTCCAGACGATCTTCGTCGCCACTTGAGCTGTCGGCCTGGGCATCCTGGGTCCCTGTGACCGCAGCTACAATGTCCTCGTCAGCGAGGCTCGCAACAGCCTGAACATTGCAGTCCGCTTCCTCAAAATCGTCCGCAGACACTTCGGGTGGAACGGCAGCCGGGAAGAGGGGCGACAACTTGTGAAATGCGTCGTCTATGCACTTGTCGTCGCCGTCTTCACTGGTTTCCGCAAGTTCCGCAGTCATGAAGCCTGCCTTCCGGAAGCAGTTGGCACTGTGTCCGTCTTCACGTCTCGCCAGGCGCCCGTCACCATTTGAATGGCACCGAGCAGGTCAACCTTCAGCCCACCTTGAAGGACTTGATGATGCCCTGGTCGAGCAGTTGCAGCTTCGCTGTCGTGTTGGCTAGCAGAAACTTCAGCTCGACGTTTTTGAGCTTGCAGGGGAGCACGCATGCAGAAGAGGAATGCGGTGGTATGCGACAACTCACGGAAGTGAACTCCGCCAACAAAGTGCTCGCGATCAGTTGCAATGGCGGCGATGGCCACCCGGGCGGCCGGGCTACCTGCGAGGGCAGCAGCGATGTACGAAAGGCGCGAGCTGTGGTTGGCTGAGCAAATATGAAAGGGGCGGGCTGTGGTTGGCTGATCAAAACTCACAAAACAGCAACAAAAAAAAAAGAAAAAGAAAGAAAAGGCGAAAGGAGGAGGCCGCCGGCTCCTTCGTTCCTGCTCTCCGAGCCGACGGTAACACAGAGCGCGTAGGAGAAAGAGAGAGGTAAAAAAAAAGCCATTCCACAAGTTGAGGAACGCGCCCAGCAGGAGTACAGTCCGAGCCCTCTCGCGCTCACGTTTTTCGAGTGTTTCGGGTGTCGGCTGTGTGATAACTGGGTAGTCCTGGGCCATGCCGGTCACCGGACCAAATCACACACACGTACGTTGGCGGGTTACACACATGACTGGCTGGTCATGTGCGCCGTATTTATTTCCTTGTAACATCGACGCCCCCGGGCGTCGGAACGGCAAACTAATCTTATCACATCCCTCCCCCCTTTATTAATGGATGCAAATAATTTGTTCAAGGTGAGTAGCGCGACACTGGTCGTCGAATTCTGGTACTTTGACGCAGGACAGGAGTACTGGGTGTTGGGACAGCAAGTTCCGTTTCCCTTGCCACGTCTTCCCTGGGATCTTGCCTAGACTTGGTGTCCTGAAGGCGATCCGGAGTTAGCTGCCTCTGACCCACGTCCAAGCTTGGAGCCAGACCTGTAGCGACTGGGCTGCCCGACTCTTGGTTGTCTGCACTTAGTTCCTCAGGGGGCTGGCGGATGTGATCCAGATGTCGAGTTAAACGCCGTCCGTCCTCCAGTAGAACATCCTTGGACGAAGTGCGTTGTTCGGTGACGACTGCAGGGATCCACGCAGGACCTGGACGGAAGTTCCTTGCGAACACCTGGTGACCCAAAACCCTGGGTCTTGTTCCTTGGTCGCATCTGATTTTCTGCTTAAGTTGCTTCTGTAGCACCTTAGTCCTGAGGTCTGGGTGTAGCAGGTCCAATGCAGTCCTCCGCTTCCGCCCCAACAACAGCTCCGATGGACAGCAACCCGTGACCTCGTGAAGCGTTGACCTGTAAGTCAGGAGCATGCGGGCAATTTGAGTGCGAATATCTCCAGGGCCAGCCTTCCGCAACTTGTTTTTGACCGTCTGCACTGCCCGCTCTGCAGCACCGTTAGGCGCTGGATGATACGGTGGCACCAGCATTCGCCTCACCCCGTTTTTCTTGAGGAATGTGGAGTAGAGCTCACTGGTAAATGCTGGCCCTTTATCCGACACGACCACATCTGGAAGGCCTTGGTTTGCGAACATAATTCGCATGCAGGAAATAGTTGCTTCAGCCGAGGGTGTCGAGACCGGGAACACTTCAATCCACTTTGCGAACGCATCGACTGCGATAAAAAAAGATAGGTGTTCCTGTAAGGACCGGCATAGTCCACATGCAGCCGTGACCACGGTTTCTCCGGGAACGGCCAGGGCATGACAGGCACTGGTCGTGACACTCTTTGATGCTCCTGGCACATACGGCACCTTTGAATGGTTATCGCTATGTCGTTATCCAATTTGGCCACCACACATGGCTACGCGCAACTGCCTTCATTTTGGACAGTCCTGGATGACTCTCATGCAGCAACTGGAGGACTTCCATTTGTAAGGATTTTGGAACAATGACTCTGTTGCCCCACAATAGACAATTCCCTTGCACACTCATCTCATGAAAGCGCGTCTCGTGGGGTCTTCCCTCTGACCCTAGGTTTATCTGGCAGCCTGACCACAACGCTGCTCTTACTTTCGACAGCACCGGGTCTCTGGACGTAGCTGCCGCAACAGCACTTGACGACAGCACCCCTGGGTATGCTCCTTCCAGCATTAACACTTCGGCAGGGCCCTCAACAACAAATTCGGCAGTTGGCAGAGGTAGCCGGCTTAACCCATCGGCATGTGCAATTTGTGAACCCGGCCTATACTTCAGGTCGTAACTGTACCCCGACAGCAGCAAGGCCCACCTTAGCACTCTTGGAGAACAGGATTCGGGAACTGGTTTGTCTGCTGCGAGCAGGCCGAGCAGCGGTTTGTGATCTGTGACGGCCTCGAAATGCCGGCCCCATAAGTACTGCCTGAACTTTGTAACGCCAAATACAAGGCTCAATGCCTCCTTATCTAATTGGCTGTAGTTTTTCTCCACGGTTGACAGGCTGCGGGAAGCAAAACCAATGGGGCGCTCTTCTCCAGATGGCTCTCGCTGCGCCAGTACTGCTCCAATACCGAAGGGAGAGGCATCAGTGACAAGCACAGTTGGCTTTCCTGGGTCAAAGTGTGCCAATATAGCAGCAGAGGCCAATAGCTCCTTGCTTCTCCGAAATGCCTGCTCTTCATCAGTTTCCCAGCGCCACGGTGTTCCCGACGCCAACAAACTATTGAGCGGCTGTAACACGGCAGAAAGGTTTGGCAAGAAAATTCTCCCAATGCTCTTTGTCACTGGTTCCTGTGACCGGAATATCGTCGAAGTACACTACGACATGGTCAAGGTCGTGCAAAAGATTTTCCATCTCTCGCTGAAATATAGCCGGAGCTGATGAAACCCCGAACGGCAGCCTTGTGAATCGGTATAACCCCCTCGGAGTGTTAATAGTGACTAGCTCTTGGCACTTCTCATCGAGTGGGACCTGCTGGTAGGCGTCTTGCAAGTCAAGCTTTGTGAACTTCTTGCCCCCTGTAAGCCGCGCAAAAAGTTCCTCAATCCTAGGAATGGGGTAGGACTCGACGACTGTCACCGGGTTTATGGTAGTCTTAAAATCGCCGCAGACCCGAACCCGGCCGTCGCGCTTCAATACAGGAACGGTGGGCGCGGCCCACTGAGAAGTTTTTACCGGTTTGATAACGCCTTCCCGTTCCATCCTCTGTAGTTCTTCAAAAACCCGATCATGCAAAGCAAATGGTATCGGACGTGCCTTGACAAAACGTGGCTTCGCGCCCTTTTGTACGGATATAGAAGCTGCAACACCGTGAAACGTGCCAAGCTGCTCCGAAAAAACTTCGTGATATTGGCTTACCAGGTCTTCCATAGACTTCACGACGTTGACTCCCTCCGTCTGAGTGATGCCTAGCTTGAAGGCCTTCATCCAGCTTCGTCCAAACAGCGTAGGACACGCCCCTTTCACGACAAATAGTGGTAGCTGGCGCTCCTTGTCGCCAAGTTTGACCATTGCTTCCAGCTTTCCCTGGACGCGTTTCATGTCGCCGAAAAGCTTCTCAGCTGCACACTCGATGGCTCCAACGGCACCGACGGAAAAAGCTCGGCGAACTTGCCTTCATCAATGGTCGACACACTTGCGCCGGTGTCCAACTCCATATCGAGCGTTACGCCGTTAACTTCAACCGCTATGCGCATTGGCTCCGAACTTGCTGTGCGAAGCGTCCACAAGTCGAAAACTTCGGGCCCTTCAGCAGAGACAGGCAGGTCGCCCAGGTTGTTCACGCAACTAGACCGGCTGCGACTAGACTGGCTCCGGTCGACATTTCTACTCCCCGGCTGAACTCTGCAAACTCTTGCAAGGTGCCCTTTTTGACGGCAGTTGTGACAGATTGTGTTGCCGTGCCTACACGAACGCGTAGAATGACCTCCCCCGCAACGAAAGCAACAGCAATCGTTTTTCCCCAAGGCGACAACGTTCGCTTGCTCCGGAGCTTCGTCAGATAGTAGCTGTGCTTGCTGACAGCTCAATGCGCGTGAATCTTTACGCGCAGCTTCCATAGCTACGACGGTGTTCTTTGCAGTTTCGAAGGTTAAACACGTCGTTTCCAGCAGCCGTGTTTGCATGGTTACGTCATTGATTCCGCTGACTATCTGGTCGCGCAACATGCGCTCTCGAAATGTTGCGAAATTGCAGTCTTCGGCTAACTTCTTCAACGAGGCAATGTAGTCACTTACGGTCTCCCCCTCTTTTCGATGCCTCGAGAAAAACTTGAAACTTGCCACTACTTCTGATACGCGAGGGGCGTAGTGCTTGCCAAGTGTAGTAAAAATTTCGGTCAGTCCTGCTTGGGCGGGCCTGCTTGGTGCTAGGAGGCCTCGTAGCAGAAAATAAGTCTCTGGACCGCAGCACGTCAAAAATACAGCTGTCTGCTTGTCGCTCAGGATGTCGTTCGCGATGAAGTACAGCTCGGCCCGCTCATGGTATTCCGCCCACTCCGATGTACTCTGGTCGAACGAATCCAGCTTCCCGACGACAGGCATGACGACGTGTGATTGTGCTGTGCCCGTCCGGTTCGTCAGTCGACCTCGTCGCCACTTGTGATAACCGGGTAGTCCTGGGCCATGCCGGTCACCGGGCCAAATCACACACACGTACGTTGGCGGGTTACACACGACTGGCTAGTCATGTGCGCCGTATTTATTTCCTTGCAACATCGACGCCCCCGGGCGCCGGAACGGCAAACTAATCTTATCACAGGCTGAGGCACAGTGCTGCGAAGGTCGTGGGGCTCAGCGAGTGCCGAAGCGCGCCTTCCAGCTCGGGCGGCGTTCGATATATCCGATGGCGGGTAAAAATACCGTTCGATATAGGCATGCGAATTTCTATACTTTTACAAAGGATTTTCAAGGGGATAATTTATGAGTTCAATATAGCCGAAAATTCGATATATGTGGGTTCAATATATCCGTGTTCAACTGTATATCGAACTCGCAAGAAAACGGGTTTAGTTCGATGTATCGGATAATTCGATATACAACTTTTTATGAAATTACTGCGTTTTTAGGTGAAACTAGATGCGCAAGCTGGCTTCATGATAATGTAAGAAACATGCCTTCACGAGAATAATCGGGATTATCTTTTTTAACTTTTGTATAGTTTCCCCGGTTTGTAGTTGGGGATACAGGGTAATATGCAGGGGTGGGTTATACGTGAGAAAACACTGTATATATGCAAATAGCGCCTCAGAATCTTCATACGCAACTGTGCGTACTCGTCGGGCGCTGGAAGCATGTAGTCTGTCACGGCCCTAATGTTGGCCTTGTTTTTCAATATCGTACTCAGTGTTCTTCTTAGGATGCTGTACTCAGCAGCAACATCATACTTGTGTTCTCCACGTTCGACTGTGCCGATTATTGCCAGGTTTGAGGAGAACAGCAGGTTGTTCAGTTTTGCGGCATACAACGCATTAACAGAACGAGCGGAGAAGCGAACGACGAGGAATCACGGGAGAAAGCACGTGACGGCAAGCGGTAGTTTCTACTCGCTCCGCGCGGCGCCCTCTTAATCCCACCGCTCGCTCTCCAAAATGCATGTGGAAAAATACCCTTCCGCGAGGAAAAGACATAAATTAGGAGGGAAAGCCAACTTCTGGGGCATTTCGCCTCACCCGATGTTCGATATATCAAGTGTTTGGGCTATTTTTGTTCGATGTAGCCATACATTTTCCTATGCATTGACGTTAAAGCATTGCCGTGTTTGAAAATAGTTCGATGTAAAGAATAATTCGATATACCCGAGTTGGATATAGACGAGTTCGACTGTATGCCTAATCTGGAAAAAAAGCATACCGCAGTTCATTATACAGTAAACCTCAAATCATGTCGATCCCAAGTATGCCAGATTATTGCCGATACTGAACAGTGCAAGAACCATGCGCAAGAGTTAATCAAAAAAGTTCATCGCAACTTTTGCTACAGTGAGCACTGTCCTCTCCCCTCCCTTTAGGTTCTCTTAAAAGTACTACAATTTCACTTCTTGTGTCAGTGGGGGGGAAAATGTTCATGCTGACAAAACACCATCACTTTGGCAGGTGCCAACAAATAAGAAAACGAATCTAAAGGAAATTAACATTCCATGTATACAAACTGGGCAAGGTGCTTGTCTCAAAATATGGATGGCTCATGCATATAAAGTATATAAGTATGAACTTTACATTTATGCTTCATAACTAGAGCTGTGCGAATAGCAAAATTTTGGGTGCGAAGCGAATTCGAATATTGAAGTGTGAGTGCGAATCGAATAGAATATTTTTAGAATATTTATCGAATATTTCCAGAATATTTTTCGAATACTTCGAAGCAAAACTGCAGAAAAAAAGTTAGGATTCCTAAGCATATTCTTATGAGATAGCAACAGGAAAGTGTTTCTTTTCGCTAGGTTGATGAAGCACTTCCAATTTTTCTGACTTCCTGCCCAAATTTCAGGTCCAAAACAGCACTAATTGAGCCCCCACCTCTGCCACATATTTCATCTCCATGTGGGAACCAGCGTTTTCTTGAGTTAGTACATTTGCGACTTTAGCAGAGCTTGAAAGGCAGCTTTGCCGCAATACCGGTGTGTAATGAGGTGAAGCATAATTGAATATCTAGGGACCACTTCCAATCGGACGCTGACTGTCTCTTGGCAAAGTTCGACCGTAACGGAGCTTGAAAGGCAGCTTTGCCGCAATACCGGGATGTGATGAGGTGAAGCATATTGAAAATCTAGGGACCACTTCCAATCGGACGTTGACTGTCTCTTGGAAAAGTTGGACCATGACGGAGCCTAAAAGGCAGCTTTGCCGCAATATGACAGTGTAATGAGGTGAAGCATATTAAAAATCTGAAGGGGTCACTTTCAATCGGACGTTGACTGTATTTGTTTTTGGGAAGTTCGAATAGTTCGAATAGTAAAATTCCAGTGCGAATCGAATAGCAAACACTATTCGAAAAATATTCGAAATTTCGAATATTCGCACACTCCTATTTATAACAAAAAACATGGCTGATCCCTCCGTCATAGGAATCGGTATAACACGAAAGTGAAACGTGTCTTCACAGAAGTAGTGCTTATTGTGTAGTGATATATGAGAGCTTGTACAATGTCTATTCATGTTTGGCAGCTACAGCACCGTTTTGACGTGGATGCACCCATGTTGACGGCATGTCTCTATCGCGACGACATAAGCCCATGATCATGATTAAACTGTTGTGGTAGCTGACGTTGTGAACATATATTTGGACACAGCAAATCGTGAATCCCGCGTAAGGATGATATCAACAAGCTCATAATCAACATTGGTACCCGGTATACACTTCTTCAAAGCGTCGTCAATTAAGACGAGAAACGGCACGGTGTGCGCTTTATAGCAATGGGTGACCGACGCCTGCGCTCATGCATACACTACCACACACTACGCTTCAGCAACACGAGAGGTAGAGGTTCGTAGCCTGAGATGCTAACGCGTGCGTCCCGCTGTGCTCTGTCTCACAGGCGCTAGTCTCGCTCCACCAAGGCACGACATTCGCCCGTCGAAATCGCGTCCTTTCTGCAACACGTATTGCAGCAGTTTTGTTAGTTGGTGCTCTCGCAATCGAAGCAGTCGGCGGTGGAGAAATCCCGTTGGTGCATGTGGAAACTGCACTACTCCGATGAGCCGACGCACACTAACACGAAGCGAAAGGCAAAGAAAGAATGTAACCAATGTAACTGCGTCAAGGGTGCCTCGGCAACGCCAGCGCGGCCAGTGTACCTTGCTGGTATCGAGACGCTGTAACCATGACCTCCGATATCGCGCGCAATCTCAGAGTAAGCGCTAGTAAGTGTCGATCGTGAAGCATTACTTCTTTTCACCTCTCACAGACGGCGGCACCGCCCCGCTCCGTGCCGCCTACCTACACCGCCAACAGAGAGCATCGTGCGAAAGAGAATGTGTGAAAGATATAAGGCGCGTTCGCGCCGTGCCCAGCATCTGCCGACTTAGCTTAGTCGGTAGGGCGTCGGGCGCTTGCCGTTGTGGCCGCAAGATCGTGGGTTCGATTCCCAGCGGGGGATCTTTTTCTTGGTTTTTTTTTCTTTCTCGCCCGTTGGCGTCCATTTTATTAACGTCATATCTGTGACGGATGTACTTGGTGGACCCCGGCATAAAACACTTTCGTGTTAAAAACTTACGTGAGTAAACATCACTGCAAACCACAAGCAAAAACGACTAGTGACCACACCCTTCACCTTTGACACATTGCTCTTCACCAATAAAACCACCTTACAGCAAGGATGCTAACAGAGCTTCAACAATAAAAATGCATTATTTAATGTATTAATATCCCACCACCAATTTAATTCATTGCTTCAACACACACAATATCATGGGTAAAGCAGACACTGATATTACTGTATTCGATCCACCTCCCCTGCTCAAGGTCTGTTCATACACTTTGTCTTAGCGCAGAATCGACAAATCATTCTTATCATGTTTGAAGGCATTAATGTCGCTATGCATGTGGCGCTTGTGGTGCCATGTGGCACTTGCCAAATCTCACACATTCTCATTGCAGCTCCAAGAAATTAAAAACCACCATAGCTATTAATGGATGGATGAAAGAACTTTATTGTTTGTCCGGCAGATTAACGGCCCGGGCTCAGGTCTCCCATGTCGGGACGTGAAGGCCTTGCCTCTCCGCCGCTTCACGGGCCTGCTGGACTGCCCACAGTTGGTCGGCGAGCTTGGAGCTGCGCAGAGCGGCTTCCCACCTCGCCGAGAGAGCATCGGGATTAATACGTTTGGCTTTAGCCTCGCATTCCCAGAGCATATGCTTAAGCGTAGCTGTGTCTGTCTGGCAGACCTTACAGATGCTGGTGTTATAGATCTCGGGGTATATTCGGTGATGTAACAGTGGATTAGGGTAAGTGTTCATTTGCAGCTGTCTCCAGGTAACCCCTTGAGCTCTGCATAGATTGCCACGAGGCGGAGGGTAGCATCGCCGGGCCAAGTAGAAGGTCTTGGTCAGTTCGTTGTATCCCGTAAGTCGATCCCGGTCCGCGAACTCTTCGACAAGGCCAGCTCCTCCCGCACGGGTTGTTGCGTCGCGTGCGGCGGAGTGCACTGCCTCGTTAAGGTTGGGGAAGTGCGGGCAGACTTCGCCCATATGGGCGGGAAACCAGATAAAGGTAGCCTGAGAAACATGGCCGACATTTGCGAGTATACAAAGGGCTTCGATCGAAATCCTACCCTTAGCGAAATTCCGTACAGCTGTGCGAGAGTCACTAAGTACAGTCTGAGTGTCAGCGTCAGTTATGGCCAGAGCAATGGCCATTTCTTCAGCTACCTCCGGGTGTCGGGTCTTGACACTAGCTGCGTGCGTTGTTGTTTTCTCTGTGTTGATCACGACGATCGCAAACCCTCGTCCGTCCGGATAGCACGCGGCGTCAGTGAAACGCGCGTTCTTATCGGTACAGTATGCTTTCAATAGAAGTGTAGCTCTGGCTTTTCTGCGACCTGGGTTGTAAATCGGGTTCATGTTTCTTGGCACCGGGGTGACTTGTATCTTCTCTCTTATCCCCTTAGGTATGTCCGCCTTGTCACCGTGCTGTCGGTGATATGTGATGCTCAACTCTTATAATATATGCCTTCCCGTGCTGGTGATGGTGAGCCTTTCGAGGTGTGAAATTCTTTGCGCTTCCGCTATCTCGTCCAAAGTGTTATGGATCCCCAGTTGGAGTAACCTCTCAGTGCTGGTGGATTCCGGTAGGCCGAGGGCGACTTTGTATGCCCTGCGGATGATAGTGTTAATCTTATTCTTTTCGCCTTTATACCAATTGTGCATAGACGCTACATATGCGATGTGACAAATGACAAAGGAGTGGATCAGCCTGATGAGGCTGTCCCCCTTCAGTCCACCTCTTGTATTTGTGATCCTGTTGAGAAGTCTGACGGCCTTGGTGGTCTTGTGAGTGAGTCTTTTTATAGTTTCACCATTCACCCCGTTGGATTCGATAATCATTCCAAGGACTCGGATGCGATTGACAATAGGGATGGCGCCCCCGTCTTTGGTCTGTAATTGGATCTCTTCGTTTTCTCTTGTTTTAACGAAACTCTTGGGGGGCCTGCCCTTGAGGGTAGGCCGGTACAGCAAGAGTTCTGACTTTTTGGGAGAACATCGAAGACCGGTGCCAGCCAGGTACTCCTCGACTACCTCAATGGCATCCTGCAGGGCCGTCTCAATCTGTCCGTCGCTACCCTTAAAGGACCAGATCGTGATGTCATCCGCATATATTGTGTGATTGACATTGCTCACTGTTTGAAACCTTTTGGCAAGGCCAATCATGATCAAATTGAAGAGCATTGGAGAGATTAAAGGCAATAAATTATTTAGATATAAACTCATATCCCACCAAAGATTTCCCATTTAAGTAGGTGGGTTATTCAAGCGAAGCCTGTTACACCTCACGCAATTCGGTGGTGCCGTATGCAAAAAAGCCAGTGCCAGCGAGCATAAAGAAATGTGGCTCTCGAAGGTGCGCCGGTCACACACGTGTTTGTATGCACAGTTTTCAAATAATCGATGCTCTTTCGATCATGGGCTAGTCAGCAATCAGCCGTTTCTGATATGGCAATTTGATGTTTTATCGAGGCGACTCGCCATTTCACGTTGCCACATTTCACTGTTGCCTCGAAATGAACGCACAACTGTCGTTGTTGCCTGCAGCAACTAAAGTGTTGCACTGGTACGCTCGTGGATGAAGGTCCGATTCCCGGCATGGAGAAGGATGCAGTTAGGAGAGAGTATTGCGAAATGAAATAAAAAGAGAACTAGTACCTCAGGCACTCACACGTCAAGCTTCGCTTACCCCCCATTTTGCCAATAGACAAGGGCGCCTGAATTTTAAAATTTCGTTAATAAATTACCTAAGCTCATTTTATGAATATCCGAGTTGGCTAAGAGGACAGTGAACAATACTAGGTTGGTTGCATTCGTGTAAAGCGCACGTGAATAATTACAGCTTCACCACAGTTGCCCGAAACACCTTGTATCCCAGTAGTCGAGGCTACTGCGCAACTACTTCGATCTTTGCGTGGCAAATGCCATTAGGAGAAGCCAGATTCCAAGAGACGCGAGATCCACAAGGGAAAAGTAATAGTATTAGCGAATGTGAGACAGCCGAGCATACCTACACATTGGTGCTTCAGCTTTGCAGCACTACTGTACTGCTTAGGCTATGCAGTGCAATGTTTGCAGTACAAAAAAAAAAAAAAAACGTACCTCGATAATCATCAAGTGGCTGGGAAGAAGGTCCCAGTCGATGGGAACAACGGGAATCTGGGTGACTTCTGGCAGCAGCTCTTTCAACTCCAACCAAGAGGAGTCGTCTCGCCAGACAGCCCTCAGCTGCTCATCCTTGCTGCGTGACATGCCTGCAACGGTGATGGAGTGCATACAGCTGCCTTTGTACTCAACACGTACCATTAGGTCACCAACGTAGCTGCTTAATCGTAACAAACAGAAGCTGTAAGTAGCAAACGTACATGCTCTTGGGAGAAAGATGCATTGAGGCAACAGTTTCAGAGCAAAGCAAGCAAAAATATCCAGTAACTTCCATGGAAGAAACAAAAAAACGTACTTAAAAACCAACTGCGATAAATTACTGGGCCATTATTTAAAGGGCCCCTCACCAGGTGACATAACAAATTTTAGTTAGACATTGTAAGTTGTTGCAAGCCCAATAAAGAGCATTATGTCACAAGAATTTTTCTAATCGGTCCATTAGAAGCCGAGAAAAACAATAATTTGTGGCGGCGCGAAACCACGATGCGAGGAGGTGAGCTGCAAACCCTTGCCGCTCGCCCCGTGTCGCTTTCGCAAGCCAAATCCCTTCCCTGCCCTCTTCGGCACGCGAGCGGGAGGATCACATAACGCATGCGCATGAACACGGCATGTGCACACAATGTCACGAGCGCATGACGTGCCCGAACCAGCCCGCGCCCCCGAGACGCGAGCGGTGTTGTGGCGGCGTTCTTTGCGCTTCGTCTCTGCAAGTTATGCCGAATGCGCCCTCGCCGATCACTTGGCTTTCAGCCTATTACTGAGACGAAAGCTGCAACATTTGTACGGACGCGAGACTAGCGGTGTGCCGCATGAACATCTAGTTAGACGTGGGAGGATAAATGGGCCTAATGAGCACTGGAAAGCGGTAGAAAATTAGTTTTGTTTTAAAGAGTGGCATCTGCATGATGCACAAAGCGCGAGAACGCGAACGCGTGCGAAACGGAGGTAGATTAGTCTCGAACCTTGCTGCAATTTGCAGTAAAAATTAAAAAAAAGAAAACGCACACATTCCGTTTGTGTGCTTTATTATTGCTCTCAAGTTGTATTCATCTAATCAAGCAACAAATTACACAAACTACACGTCGTGTCAAATAATTATCACAGTGTCACGTGCTACTGTTGGCGATGTCAGAGCACAGTCGTCTACGTAGAGGGGCGACGTCACAGCACTACCATCTACGTAGGCCCATTCCACCATGTACGTCATCCCCTCATTCTCTGGGCGCGCGGCCGCGAGAAGAAGGGCAAGCAGCGTTCAGCTTGAAATTTGACCCACTTACGCGGCGTGTAGCGTTGCAAATTTTGGCAGACGTAATCGTGAACGCCCAGTGCATGCATTGCGCTCGTCAGCTCAAAACTGTCAAACCTGGTGAGGGGCCCTTTCAGAATTCCTGTTTCCAGACGTACAGAGAAAGAGTGACCTCTATGCAATTTTTTTGTGTCATTCTGGGAAAAAAAAGGCCGCCATTATCAAGTAAATGATTAATAAATGCGCAAGCTGGAAAAAATTCCACCACAAATACCGTATTTATTCGAATATAGGTCGACTTTTTTTCCCAAAAATGTTGCCGATAATCAGCTATCGACCTATATTCGTGACCAAAGAATCTCGACCTATATTCGCGATCAAAGCGACCAAAAGCACCGCACCTATGGCGTTCAACTGCCGCGCCTGCTGTTCTTCAAGCAGTTCCTGCTACATACGCACATACCATAAAATCTGGTATAAAAACCGTACCCGTTCGCCTTTTCCGACTAAGTAACTAAGAAAAAAAAGTTATTTGTGCAATAGCTGCACACCGCTTTTTCAAAGCCCCCGCGAAATGCAGCCGCTCCGCCATGTTTGCGCTGGAACCCGTGATTTCCCTAGGTAGGCCGTGAAGTCCCTAGCCCCCTAGCCGTGCTGCCTGCCGACGCGCAGCCGCACTGGCACTGGCCTAAGGCCTCACTCTTTGTTTGTTGTTTGATCTGACGTGACGGTTCGCATTTGCAAATGCGCGGTTGCGACGGTGTCACGTCGGTAGAGCTACACAGCTGACTGCAAGCGTCAAGTGATACTTTTTGCCGAGAATTCCAGCAATTGTGCCGCTCAGCGCGAGTTCGACGTAAAAGTTGATTAGGGGTTGGCGGAAGCAGCGGGACCGACTGTTCGCGTGCAATGGATAGTGTCGTGCTTTTCGCGGCCCATCAACTGGCAGGCATGACGCTCTTGAAAAAGAACTGAGGCTCCGGGCGTCAAGGAGGCTTTGCAGAAGGCCAACAGACCTGGTCGTCATACCGCTAGGTATGACGTCCCGGCTACATTAAGGACCGGGTGGCGAAGAGTTACAAAGAGTGGCTTGAAGGAGGATGCTGCAATGACACCGACGGGACGCCGCGAGAAGGGCTTCCCTCAATGAAGTTGCGACGTGGGTGAAGGACGCGCGGAAAGACTTGCCAGCGGAAATTATCGTGACTGGCTTTAAAAAGTGCTGCATTTCCAACGCAATCGATGGCAGCGAAGTCGACGTCATTTGGGATGCCGAGGATGCCTGCGAAGAATCGGACAACCTTCCTTGCACATCTGACGAACATGACATTCCCGGCAGCGACTAGGGCGCTAAGTTAATTGTAAATAAAGGTGTGCTATGTTTCAATTTTCCTGTTTCTAAAAAAAAAAAACGGGTCGACCTATTTTCGAATATTTTTTTTATTTCTCGTAGAGTGCTATAAGTAGGGGTCGACCTATATTCGTGCCCGACCTATTTTCGAATAAATACGGTACTTTTGCATTGCGGCAGATCTGACTTTTGTTTCCTCTTTTCCATGAGATGGCTGTTGAGCTTTTGTTGCAGTTTTCTGCAACATAGGTATGCATGTGCACATACTTTTTCCAGGCTTGCATATTTGAAGAGCAAACAAGCTAGAAACAGGGTGAATGTGGCTGCAGTCCGCAGAATTAATTGACAAGCTGTTGAGATCAAATTGGCATGGCACTTTAGTTTGACCATTCTTTACCAGGGAAAAATAAAAGGCACCTGTTTCAACACATATTGTGTTAATTAATGGCCCCCTCCCCCTTTTCTCTCACTGCAAGGCGTCCCTCATCACTTCCATCGGTCCACAAGGGGTCCCCGAAACATCCATGGCTGAGAAACACTGTTCTACTGCATTAGTAGATGGGCAATGCACATGCAAATATGGCGCTTTATATACAGCCCTCTTTTACTGCACTTACCTGTTGCAAGAGACAGGAGGAAACTGCTGTATGCAGCGACGTACATGGCTCCATCTTTCTCTTCATCAAACCTGTTTTCAAATAGACAAGACGAAAATGACAGAACAAGGCCATTAGAATTATTTTTTTTTTATTCGTATACAGTCGAATCCCACTATAACGAACTCCGCTGCAACGAAATTTCTGCCACAACAAATAATTTTTCATTCGCCGTCAGCCGCTCATAGAAAACAATGTGAAAAATGTCTCGTCACAATGAATACTTTTCCTGGGTACTTCCACTTTAACGAAGTTTATGCCAGTGCTACCACATAAGGAAAAGGAGCTTGCCTAGGATAGCCATGAAATTCTGTT
Organism: Rhipicephalus sanguineus; assembly: GCF_013339695.2. NCBI lineage: Eukaryota > Metazoa > Arthropoda > Arachnida > Ixodida > Ixodidae > Rhipicephalus > Rhipicephalus sanguineus. The sequence goes on along the minus strand of NC_051177.1, from coordinate 97,656,281 downwards.
AGCAACTCAACAATTTCTGGTTCGCTCGTGACTTCCAGAGCCGTGCGGCCGCATCGCAAGACCTGTGTCTTCATCGGAGACATGCTTTCTGCCACCACACGCATATCCTGGTAAATTTTTCGTCATTGAGATGCTCGACGACAGATCGTCCATCCACTATGATGCTGCCGGTGGGTTTGATGAGCATGCGGGTTGCGGTAGAATCGTCCTTCGAGAACTCCCGCCATGTTTTTGACGTAGCACTCAAAACAAAACTACTGCTCATCGTCACCAGCCCTGCGACCGTGAATGACAACCATGGCATTATGAAGGCAAACGCACGGCCAGCACGCACCTAGTCTAAGCGTAACTGCATTCTGCCGCAACTGCTGCAAACACAAATGCGGTCATGTCGACACGATCATTGGTGACCCCGAAAGTATGCGCGCATCCAACGCGCACCGACTCAAAGCAGTGCTGCTTGCCGCAAAGCTGCGGACAAAACTGCGGTAGACGCGATCACAGATAGGAACGATGCAGTTCCGAAGGCATGCACACGGCCAGAATGCACAGATTGAGAATGGAACTACCGTTTGTCGCATCTGCTGCGCAGAAAACCGCGATCACAATCATCGCGATCATTGGTAGCGAATAAGCTCCGAAGGTACGCAGCTAACACAGCGGAAGTATAAAGGCAATACATATAGTCATAAAATGGCAAAAAGCGTTTCAGCTTTCCTGTCGCTCACTTATGACTATGGTAGTGTGGAACTTTGGAACTTTCTTCAGTTGGCCTCTAGCGAAGCTTTGGCACGCTTGGGGGTAGAGGTGTGCGCCGCCGCCGCCGCCTGTTTTTGGTCACGCCGCTCGCGCCGCCGCCGAAGTCCCAAGAGAGATCACGCCGCCGCTACCGTTAGTGTTTTCCTTTAATTTGAATGGGGAATCTGGAAATAAAATACAGCACTTCGCCGGAGGAGCTTTTCTCGATGTGTCCATGTAATGAACTGTCCATTTCAGTGGCCGCTGAATAGCGGGAGCTCGGCGAGAAGCGCGCTCCCTGTTTCCGGTTCTTGTTCTGCAGCGCCATCATGACATCACGAAGCTTTCAAACACTCTCGACACAAATGATAGGGACGGAATGCGCTTCAATGCAACGAACGCAGCCCTCAGAGATCCGATTTTCGGTGCACATGTCTTTTGATCGTGTTAGCCATCGATTTAGGTTTAATGCGGCCGCTCGTCTATCACAGCTGTAAGGTCGGTACGCATTCCCTGCGTCGTTCACAAACATCTGGGACACATTCATATCCAAATTTAGACTTGAAAAGTTCCTGTTTTTGTGCATTTCGTCCACTCTCTTCTTACGCTCGGAATGTGCTGGCAGCTTCAGTGTGGCGACGTGGTCAAGAGCGAGGTGACATCACGGCTCACCGCTTTTTCGAATCACTGAATGCGCTCTGCCGAAATGAACTGTGGACATCTCCTTTGGATGAACGCATCGAGAATAGCTCCCCAGAAGGGAATGCGCAGATAAAAATTGGTGTCTGCCTTCGGTTCCGCCGCTGTGTGATTTTTCAGTTGTTAGCGGCGTTTCTGGTGTCTTGACTGCTCTCCTGTGTCTGTGTTTGCACGCCCTGTTTTTATAAAGGGCCCCTAACAGCCTCTGAAGATACAACAAAAAACAAAAACAACGAGCGCATTATTCTCTCTTGGCGTCTGTCTTTTGGTGCACTTCGTGATGCCAGAACAGTGATTCACGTGACATCATCAGGGTACATACTCTCGACTGGTCCATATACGAGAAATAACAGTTGTGAATTGTCTCCCATACTGCTTTGCTATGCAGCCGCCCATCCGCTCTTGCTTCTCTCGCAAGACTATCGTGCGCGATTACCATTCTGTGCGTTTGCGACCGCGCATGCAGAGATAACAGACTGTAGCCGACAAGCGTGAAATCATGATAGGTTCAACGCTTAATGCTGACATTGTACGCGTGCTTTATGAAGAAATAAGTGGCGAGTAGATGTCCCCTGTAAGAAGGCTATTGAAGGCGAGAACGAAACCAATGGAAAAGGCGCCGGATTATATGATTCTTCCAACTGGACGCACTCTTTACAGTGGAGACGATGCAGCTTTTCAGGAAAAAGGCAAGCCCGCTTCGATGGTTTTTTGTATATTTTTTATTGCGTTAGCAATTGTATGGACACTTCAGGACAGGTTTTCATTGTCCGTCGCCGTCATGTTCCGTATAAACTCTAAATCGATAACATCGCTCCGCGCATTGCATGTTCTACGCGCGAGTAAAAGCTCGCGAGCATTGGCAAGGAACATGGCTAAAGCAGAGATGAAACAAGCTGGCCATCTCCGTCACACGGAATAACATCAACCCGCGTGCGAGGCCTGCCGTCGATTGCTCTTCAAGCAGAAGGAAACACCCCGCCAGTCATTTGCTGCGCGAAGGAGCAGGAAGGGATGTCTGGGGAGAGGGACTTGTGAACTTTGACTATAAGGGCACGGTCGAGAGCGCTGGCACGCGCGCTATTTCGGCAGACATCCCCCAGCGAACGGCTCGTATACCTTCTGCGCACTGTGAGCGTTGTGAGCTGCTGTGATCTCACTGCTTCGCGCTCGGACTACTGATACGACAAACTGACCAAAACCGCTTCTCTCCTGGGAGCGGCCGTATTGCCATACACCAGCGTTTTGTAGAGTTAAAGGGACACTAAAGGCCAATATTAAGTCGACGTTGATTGTTGAAATAGCGGTCCGGAAACCTCGTAGTGCTACTCTTATGCCAAGGAAGTGCTTATTTTGAAATAAAATCACTGTTTTAGTGGTCCGCATCGCGTTATCGCACTTCAAATCACCCGCCTGAAATCAGACTCTCATACGTCACTGCTGCCGTGCCCTATGTTGCCCGCATTTACTGCGCGGCCGCCGACACTAGTAGCAGCAGAGCGAAAGTAGCGGGACCCACAGCAGCAACAACGGCCATCGAAGTCCTTCGAAGCTTGCTGCAATCGCCGCAATGGAATGTGGACGGAGAACTTGACAACGAGACATTGGCTCGCGACGCTGGGCTCCAATTCAGCCACTTGAGCCCCGATGAATGCGGTATGCTGCTGAGGGCTCGTAGTGCCGGCGTCGTTGCGTACTACGATAGCAGCCTCGGCAGCGACTCTCCCAAGCCCGAAAGCAGCGAGAAAACCATTCGGGCATCCGGCAATATCACATGCATGCAGCATTTTGTCGAACTTTCTGTAAGAGCGACTTTCACGAGTGCGCAAAACACACGCGGCAGTTCGCAATACCGAAACTACCAATGAGACGTGACCGCGTGAGCGAAGCAGGGCGCCGGGCGAAGCGCAGTTCGGCGAAAACGGAAGCCTTTGAACCACGCGCGCTGTTCCCCGTGGCAACGCCACAGAGGTTCTTTTTTCTATGAATCAAACGGAAACGAACAAACAGCATTTTATTACGTCTTTTGATGCATGCAAGGTTCTTTTTTTATTGCTGCTAGTTTGATTACTAGCGATTTATTGTAGGCAGACTCTCATACGTGATCGGGATCACTCGGAAAATGTCCCACTCGTGGCGCTCATCATGCGATACATTTAGCTTAATTTCTCGGTAAGTAGGGCACTGCTGTTGATAATATTGCCGTTTTAGACTGTTGTCATACATTGAGCTTTCACTCTGACATAAATTGTTATTTGCCTTTAGTGTCCCGTTAAGTGAGATCGGAGCAAAAAGAGTTAGCTGCTAGTCCCTCGTTCATGTAAGATTACGGCTGTGTACTTATCGCATTCACTGCTTCGCCTCCCCCCCCCCCTCCCGCGCCGCGCTGCCGCCAGTCCGATGAACCTCGCGCCGTTCACGCGCCTCCGCCGGAGGTGGAAACACCAGCGCGCCGCCACCGGTGATTTTGGGTCCGGCGCACATGTCTACTTGGGGGTAGTGTGAACATTGTATTTTCTCGTGTATAACCTGCCCCTGCATATAACGCGCACCTCCCAGTACAAACTGCGGGAGAAAGAAAAAAGATACTCGCGTATTGATGCAAAGATGCCTTCCTTGCGTTACCGTGAAGCCAACTTGCGCACCGAAATTCGCGTACTATAACCTGCATCCCTAGTTTAGTTTAAAATTTTCTGTATATTTTAAGCGTGTCATACGCGAGCAAATACATTCACTTGGTGTGCGGCCAAGGGCGCCTGAGTTAGTGAGCGTTCAATGCATGCACTTGATGGGATCAAAGGACAAGTCATAATCATCAGATCTTCCCAACTTTTGTGGTCTGTAGATAAATTTCGCTGCTACGAAACTTCGCAAAAAGCTTTCGTGCATCCCGTCAATTTCGTTTTAGCGGGATTTCACTGTATTGCTTATTTATAATACAGCATAGACTGCTTATAACGTAAGTCGCCGGAGTCGCGAATATCCACACTATAAGCGGTACCGCACTATAACCAAAACAACATTTTTGAAAGGTTGCACGTGTGCAAAACATGACCAACGGGTAGGCACGCGATTCCGACTATCAAGGCATGCGACTGGGATGTAAGTTTGCATCTGCTTACATTTGGAAATGTTGAACGGTTAGCTTCCGTGGACCTGTGGTGCCGACATAACGAACGCGGAAAAATGCGCCGTCACGGGAAGTCGCCGCGGTAGCACACTGCGCGTGCGCCATGTCGAAAACGGTGGCGACTACAAACCACCACTCGAGTGTTTCACACGCACGCCTGCGTTTTCGTTAAAGATGTAAGTCACCCCTTCTAAATGTGACAGCTGCAAAATGTTTCATTGACTCGGCACCAAACCGCAACTTCTGTAGTCCGCGGCCGCCGACATGGCAGCTAGCGCTCGTTAGGCCTAGCGTGCGCGTTGCAGCTTGGCATGTCACCGCGAGAAGGTTGCCCTAGGCAACACAGAGATCGGGCGTAGAAGAGATCGCACTTTCGAGCCAAACCGAGGGCATCACGCGTGAAATGCAGTTTCGGTTCGCGGTTGGGAGAACAGTCGCGGCAACTATCCTGAAAAAGTCTCTCAAGCTTGTAAGTACGCCTGTTGGTGGCAAAGGCGAAAGCTCAATCGCGTCTCAAAGCATTGTTACTTGCGGGGGAATCGACGTTGCACGCGCGATATCTGCACTCTACGACGAAGCAACTATTTTCCTGACGGAGACAAATAGCGGTAACGCGCTCTTGATGCGGAAGCGGGCGCCCGTACGTAGCGGAGTGCGCATGTCATGCGGCCGGGGCAAAGCGCGCATGTCAAGGGGACAAAGGCTTCTCCGCCGGCCACGCAACCGCTCCCCCTCCTCACACTACACACCTGCGCCGGGCTGCTGCCCCCACCGCCATCCCCCTTTTTTTTCTCCTCCCGCTCCTTGTTCTTTCGTTCTGCGTCCCCTCCTTTGTAACGCCGTCGCCGCTCTCTCCCCCGCCGGCGCATCTCCGCTGAGAAGCACGCTCGCTCCCTCGCATCTCTGAGAACGTTCCCGCAGCCGCATTATAACCGGTCTTTCATCTCGGGGGACTGCACAATAAGCAGTATGCGTATACATGGAGTTCTATGGGAGGGTAAACGGGAGTCAGAAAAAACCGCATTATAGCCGGTACTGCACTGTAAGCGGTAACGTTATAAGTGGTCTGAGCTGTACCACAGCCCACTGCACGGTCCAAGCATGAGGCACAATACAAAAAGGTATGGTAATACAGTAAGATGAGAAATAACAAACCACAATGAACACAAATTGCCTATCTTTTAAGTACTAACACTGCCATTCACAAACGAAACTGTTTCCAACAAATACCACTTTTTTTTACTTTTCAGCAAGAAAAACGTCAGAAAGGTGAAGTTTATTATCAAAATTTTTTTTACAGCTGTAACAAAGGTGAGCTTCACTGCACACAAGTGAGCTTACCATTGGTGCCCGAAATGGCTGGACTCTCACATGCCCATGTTTTGTTTTCTTTTCAGCAAAACTTGAAGCGCGCACTAGTACCACGTAGGACGACATTTTGAAACAGATGGCTAGCAATGAAAGAAAGGGTCTATTCTTTCATCTTTACTTCGGACCAGCTCGCTGCGATATTGTAAGTTACATGCCAACAGGCATAAAATGCACATTTACCGTGTGGAAAAAGGACTATCACACGAGCTCAAGAGACTTCACAATCGCATAAAAGTTAAAAAACCACTGGGCAAGCTGGTCCCGTCATACGCCTTTTTTGCAGGTATGTAATTGACAGGCCCGGCTGTTCTTTCACCTTTTGAGAATTAAGAGCTTGTATATTTAGCTTGTATAATTTGAGAATTATACAAGCTATGAGTATCTTGCTGGAATTCTCTTGCACTTTGATGGCCCTGAATTCGAGCGACCCGCTCAACACATTCAGGGAACTCCAAATCTCAGAAGTGACACATCGCAATGGGGTACTTCGCAATGGGCAATGGGGTGGGGTACAGCTTGAACAATAGCCATTTGTGAATAAGGTGGACCTAACTCATGCTTTCAGATGCCTGGAGCAATGACTTCTCTCATACTTTGGGGATGCTATGACTACACTGCAATAGAATGGAAAGTTGGGCTAGTCGGAATCTCGACATGGTTGATGCGCTGAAAGACAAAGATGAAAAAAGAGAAAGCACTGAGCTCACCCTGCGATTTCCGTTTCCTTGTCTTCGTCTTTTAGCGATGCATTAACCATGTATAACTACACTAAATGTTGATAGCAATGAAGAATGGCTAATGATTTTGAAAAAGGGAAAACAGACAAAAATGTGGGAATTCCCGTTGCTATCTTCAACACCCCAGCAGGCTTGTAACGCCGAAACCTAGAGCTCCACGGGTCTCTGTTCTCTTTCATCTCACTCACCTCTCCTTCAGCAGCTGAAGCAGGTACAGCACTATAGGCGTGGGCAGTGGGTCGAGCGTTGCAGCATACAGTGCTTCAAAGTGCTCCTTCTCCAAGCTGGGCACACGACAGATGAGCTCCACCAGTGTGCGCTGATCTTCTTGCGACATTTGTGGCAGGAGCTCTGGAGCAGAAAAATATTTTGACATCACCACTGATGGTGCTATATTTCTCAAAGTCAGAGTTGCACCTGAAGGGACGCCTCAGAGTGCACAACAATTAATTTTGAACTAACTTTTACCAACATGCACTGATACTACATGACTTCCAATGAGTAGTGCATAAAAACAAAGGCAAAAGAAAGAGATGTAGACAGGGCAATCGTTAATGTCTACGTATCTTTCTTTTGCCTCCATTTTTTATGCGCTACTCACCTGAAGTTGTGCAGCTTTAGCAACCAGCCCAACTTGACATACATGCATTGATATCTCAGTACACAAGGCCAACTTTTGAATTTTGCTCGTCAGTGAAATGTAGTCCGCCTTGCCAGAAGCACCAAATGTAAAATCTTGTGCTACACAGCTGATAGCCAAAGCACTCAGATCAATGCGACAGATAATAAAGAAATATCTAAAAAATTCCATCCTAAAACTTGCTGCAGCAGCATCTGTCGTACGAAAGCATGGACTGTATAACTTGCCTCTGCATACAGTAACCCGCTTCCCTCTTCTATATCAGCGATATAAATTTCATTTGATATGACCATTGCATGATTCTTTGAGCTCAAATGTGCAGAAGCTTTTCTCTATCAAGATAGATGAACTTTGCCAGAACAGCTGTGTAGTTCAAGTCAGCAAATCAGCTCTGCGAATTCCCGCAAGGGGGCAACAAGGCTGTGAAGGGAAATTTGATAACCACCCGCTTGTAGCGCGAAGATACAAGAAAATCCAATGTATTTCAAAGAAAGGAAAGCCTGTTAGTTGAAGAAAAATTCGGCCTGGTATGAGCATTGAACCTGAGACAAATCCATGTACTTCAGGCTGTTGACTAATTCACCCTCACGATTCCAGAGGCTAGAATCTTGGTTAGCACAACTGGTAGAGCGACTGCCCCAGAAAGACATTGGTCCCAGGTTCAATCCCCGCACCAGGACAAATTTTTCTTCAACTAAGAAGCTTTCTTGATTTTCGCGCTAAGAAAGACGAACACATGAGAGAAGAAAGGACAGGCGCTTCCTGTCTTGTCTTCTCTCCACATTCCTGTCTTCTCTGATGTGTTCGTCTTTCTTAGCACAAAAATCAAGATGTTATGCACTCTCCCAGCAACAAGTTCTTATTAAAAAGCTTTCCTTTCCGAGAAACTTGTATGGATTTCCTAGTAGCTTTGTGCTGGTGGTTGTCAATTTTCCCTTTTATACCTCGAGTTATTCACTAGTTCCAACCAAGAGATTTCGAAATGTCGAGTCGGGCGTACCTATACACAAGAGTGAGTGACGCTGGAGGCTCTCCAGGAGTGCAGGCAGCCGCAGTTGGGCCAACTTGCCCAGAAAGTGCAGGGAGGCTCCTTCCTGGCCCTCACCCCTCTCACCCAAGGCCCGCTCGGGCAGCAAGCGCAGGAAACGGTCAACCACTGGACGTCTGAATGGGAGGGAAGCGCACGTGAAGTAGGACGCGGCGATCGTGTTTCGATCACTGTGACAAGGCTGACAGAATTGCACACACGTTCACTCATCAACCTCTTCAATCTGCCTCTTTCACGATGCCACAGGGCATGCGCCCTTCTCCTAGTGAAAAGGTCGCGCAACATCCCTTCATCCTGAAGGCTTTCGTTCTGACAATACCGGCTGTCCCGGCCCCCTACCAAAACCCTACCAACACGGCAGAGGGCAGCACAGGAAAATGAAAAGATGGATTCCACTCTGAGACTGATGTACCAGCAAGGATGCTTGGTGACTATCCTATTGTTGCAATCAATAGCAATACATGGTACAAGGTCCAATATCACTTCGCAAGGACTGCATTCCATCATAACTATTCGAGTTTCTATTCTAGGTTCCTGATTGGCAAGAGTCAAATTGATGAGATTATATTACTGCTACATTGAAAAACAATGAGATAATTCTCACTTACACAACTTCTAAAAATGTTCGCGGTCCAATGATGAGCTCGTGGAAGAAGTCGAGGATGAAGTGGGCATCCCTCGGCTGGAGTATGTCACCCTCCTCGTACAAGGACAGCATGGCCTCTACCAACTGCAGGCAGTCTGAAAGAAAAAAAATGAAAACACAACTCTACTATTGCTACGCTGCATTGCTGATATAGATGAAAACATGGACCTAGCCAATATGTTCGGCATAACGAAACTTATCTTGAAGTGGCAGCTTTCAAAGGCTCTTTAACTGGCAACAACATAACTGGCAACAACGTGTAACTGAAGTAAGTTGAAGATCGTGAAAAAAGAAATGGCACGGTGCGAAAATAAAATCCCAGTACTCATCCAGCATTTTGATGTCAAAACTCAGTCTATAAATCTGGCACACCAGTGTAATGATTCCAAATGTCAAAAGCCATATAACACTGCTTCAGTTAAACCCCGAAATATTGTGTTGTCTGTTCTATCAAACAATTATAAGAACCCCCTCAAAACCCTGTGTTTTGCATCTTCACATGTCCTTTGTGTGTGCACATCCGTTATCGCTTCCTCTGGCCTATCTGCACCACATCGCACTATCACTACAGTGTAGACCGGTTATAACGAAGTTGGCGATAATTACTTCGCTATAACCGCTTTTTCGCTATATCTGGACTCTAAAAAAAATCAAACATTATGCAGACCAAGAAAAAAAATTTATTTACACTTTCTGAAAAAAGCGATCAAGGGTCCCTGCACGCGTTTCGCAAGCCCGCGTTTCAGAACACGGTGCTCAACATAGTCCATCAGATCGCAACTGCCCGGTTCGGAGCACAAGTACATACGCAACGTGTCAACAGCTGCGAGAGCTGCTCCGGAGGCCCCAGGCTGAGGCGCACCAATGTCCTCACCTTCGCCGTCCGAGGAACTGCTATCTACGGCCGTTCCCTTTTGGGAGATGCTAGCGGCGAGTTCATTGGTGGCGAGCTTCTCCGTTGCGACGAGGTCTTGATCCGCCAGGGCAAACTCCAGATAATCCAACCCGCTTGGGACAAGGCTTGCATCGCCCACGGCCTCCCACAGCTGCCCTAAGCTCGTCACTGCAGCGGCACCATCCGCTGCAGCGGCATCGATGTCTGCTTCTGCTGTTATTTCTTCGGCAGCGCTGCTTCCCCGCAAAAAACCTGCTTTCTCGAAGCAGTGAAGAATGGTCTCAGACTTCACATCCCGCCAGGCTCCGCTTGCGAAAAATACCACCTTTACTAGCGGCACCTTCAGGTCGGCAGCGTTGTCGGCTGAACGGATGTCAATGAGCAGACGCTCGATGACACGGCGGCGATAATGCACTTTGAAGTTTGCTATCACTCCCTGGTCCATCGGCTGCATCTTGGCGGTCGTGTTCAGAGGCAGAAAAAGTACCTCGACAGTGCTCAGATGTGCGTTAACATGGCATGCACTGCAATCGTCCAGCAAGACCAGCCCTTTGCGCTTCTTCGCGGACATTTCCTTATCAAAGTCTGTCAGCCACTTCCAGAATATCTCCCTCGTCATCCACGCCTTTGTGTTGTGTGTGTACGCGACAGGCATTGACAGCACCTTGGCGAAGCCCCGCGGATTCTTGGCCTTGCCGATGACCAATAGCGGCCGCATGTCGAAGCCGTACATGTTCGCGCACACCAACGGTGAGGTCTGATTTTTGCTGCTTTTCCCCCGCACGCACTAGTCAGTCTTCGCCGCGAGAGTTTTTGCAGGCAACAGCTGAAAGAACGGACCCGTTTCATCAGCGTTGTAAATATATCTCTTTCAGTGTATGTCTCAAGAATGCGGCTCCTGTGCTTCAACATCCAACGCTGGTGACCGTCTTCGTCAACGGATGCAGCTTCCCCGACAATGCTCTTGCATGTGATCCCATGGTGGTCTTTAAATCGCTACAACCATCCATTGCCTGGGTTGAAGTTCTCGTGGCCGAGAGCAAACCCCAGACGTTTGGACTGCGCTAGCAGGATCGGCCCATTGAGCGGGACGTTCTTGGCACGAGCGTCTACAAACCATTTGAAGAGCGCTGCTTCGACATCTCCTTAAGTGGCAGCACGGATCTGCTTCCGTTCACCACTGTCAACATCGTTGTCCAAGATGGCATCAATTTTACTTGCATTTTTTATGACTGTCGCCAAAGTCGACTGTGCTATGTTGTACTTCCGCGCAATGTCGGTCTTCTTAATTTTCTGCTGAACTTCATCCAAAATGGCACGTTTCACTTTTAGAGAGAGCACTTTTCGTTTGGTCGTCGATGAGGCAGTCGTTACGGGTATGGCTTGACTCGACATTGTCGTAAAGTTCACCTATGCGCATGGGCACGCCTAGCTGCAACGGCGGCAAGTCCAAGCGCACTGCGATAATCCGCTTTTCACCAGTGAGACAAGTCGAGCAAACGAATGCTTCTGCTGCTCAACAGTGGTCAAGTTCAAGCGCGCTGCGATAATCCGCTTTTCACCTGTGAACAGAGACACAGCACATGTGCGAACGGCTGCTTCTGCTGCTAAGACTGAACTGACTGAACGCCATAAAAGAAAGAACGGTTTTGTGTGCGACAGGTTTGCACGGAACCGCTGGTGGAGCGCCGCCACCGCAACCAGGCTTAGGCAGGCCTAGAGTTGGTGGCGCCGTGTCGTGGAAGAAAAGCAATTTAGGAGCGCACCAACTTGCTTCGCTTTTTCACCAAAATGAGGCGCCACAAGCGGAACCGGTCTAAAGCGGCCACAAAGTTTCTGAAGCTGCCCCCACGACCTCCTCTCTGAAGAGAGGAGTATGCTGTGAATTGAGATAAGATCGCGGCAGTCGGCCCGCCTGGCACTGGAAAAAAGAACGGGAAGCGTTCGTGAGACGGCTACCGGGTGATCATGTGGTACGGTGAAGGAAGCTTCGCAGGGAGCCAAGTGGGGCGAAGCGGCTGCCGGGAGCCAAGAATTGGCGGTTTTTCTGCCTAGCCGATTCACGCGAAAGCTCAAAAGGTGGTTTGATGGTTTTTTTTAGACCTGTGCGAATAGCAAAATTTTGGGTGCGAAGCGAATTCGAATATTGAAGTGTGAGTGCGAATCGAATCGAATATTTTCGAATTGCATATTTTTTTAATACTTCGAAGCGAAATTGTAGAAAAAAATGTCACAGTTTCGCCGCACAGCGAAGCAATGAATGTGATAGCAATAAATTGTAATGCAACGCGAAGAACGGAAAGCAGCTCGAAATTGCCAGCGTGTCGCTCGAGCCCAAAGGACGCACGAAAAGAACGCACACAGGACGAGCGCGAACTAATGCGTCACAGCTCGACACTTGAAGCGCACTGCTCAAACATAAAGCAGGACGCACGAAACGAACGAACAGGTACACACAAGATGAGCGCGAACTAATTGTCACAGTTGTTACTTATTTCTGTTTGAACAGCGCGCTCCTTTCACAAACGCGGCCGCTGCAGCGAGCGAAGAGAAGCACCCCCCGGCCGCCCCTTCTTTCCTCGAGATTCTTCCCTCCCTGCATTGGGGCAGCTTAGTGTAACACTTTGATAGAAAGATAAGCGCACGAAAGCGACCACGCCCTGTAGAGCGAAGAGCAACGGCGTTAGCAGGAGCGGGGCGACGATTTTTAAAGCGCGCCACACGTGCGCACGTCGCGCCATCTATGTGGCCACTAAGAAAGCATGCTGAATTACATGATGTATATAAATAGCTCGCCGTCAGCAGGCTGAAAGACAGTGCTGTCGTGGCCTAACGTCTAACGCGGCGGGCTGCAAAGCGAGAGGTCGCCCGTTTCGATTCCGCGCGTTGGAATTAATTTCTGAATTATTTTTCTTTATAGCTTTTCTATATATATATATACTTATACATATACGGTGAATGACGGCGACAGGAACGGACATTTTCCAGCCGAGACTGTCCATATAATGCTATCGCAATAAAAAAGTTAGAGAGGATTCCTTAGCATATTCTTATGAGATAGCAACTTGAAAGTGTTTCTTTTCGTTAGGTTGATGAAACACTGGTAGGATGGTGTTTCATAGTTGTCTTATCAAGAATGAGGCAATGTAGAGGCCAAATTGTATTTATGTACATGATTTGGTGCAACCAAAGTGTTGCCGACAACACTTTACACGTGACAGGCAAAGATGCCATTTCCTCAGCCTCTCCTCCTCTTTCAACTTCTGTGGAAGCCCAACTGATGTGGCAGACAAGGGTGCGCTCCCTTCAAGTCCAGTGTTCCAAATCTGCCTCGTAGACGTCAATATATAAAACACCTGAAATTTTGGATGCTAAAAAGCTTCGGCTTCCGATTTCTCGGACTTCCTGCCCAGATTTCAGGTCTAAAACAGCATTAATTGAGCCCCAACCTCTGCCACATCTTTTGTCTCCATGTTGGAACCAGCGTTTCTCTTGAGTTAATACATTTGCTACCGTAGCAGAGCGTGAAAGACAGCTTTGCCGCAATACCGGGGTGTGATGAGGTTAAGCATATTGAAACTCTAGGGACCACTTCCAATCGGACGTTGCCTGTGTCTTGGCAAAGTTCGACCGTAACGGAGCTTGAAAGGCAGCTTTGCCGCAATACCGGGGTGTGATGAGGTGAAGCATATTGAAAATCTAGGGACCACTTCCAATCGAACGTTGACTGTGTCCTGGCAAAGTTCGACCGTAACGGAATTTGAAAGGCAGCTTTGCCGCAATACGAGAGTGTAATGAGGTGAAGCATATTGAAAATCTGAAGGGGTCACTTTCAATCGGTTGTTGACTGTATTTGTTTTTGGGAAGTTCGAATAGTAAAATTCCAGTGCGAATCGAATCGAATAGCAAACACTATTCGAAAAATATTCGAAATTTCAAATATTCGCACACTGCTAGATTTTTTTGTTGTTCTCGACAAAAAAACTTCGCTATATTGGATGAGTCGCATTTTTTTACTTCGTTAAAAGTGGAAGGCATTGAAAATGCGAAAATTGGGACGGGAAATCAAGACCACTTTGTTATAACCGCTATTTCACTGTAAGTGGGTTCGTTATAAATGGGCCACAATGTACAGTTGAAACCCTTTATAAGAGGCACTGATGTCAGAGACAATTGGGTATAAGAGACACCGGTGTGCCTACACCGAAATAGGGGTCCATCAGGAAATGAGAACATGGTACCCTCCTTATAACAGACACCTCATATAGGGGCAAGAACTGCTCCCCAATTCATGTCTCTTATAGAGGGGTTCAACTGTATTAGCGCATGTTCCTCATTATCTTCCTGCCACTCGGCTAAATACGGGCTACGCTTTTCAATAAATGTTATTTCTGCAATGTGCACACCATGGCTATGCTACACTGTGCATAAGTGTAGCACCATCTATGAAAATACCAGCTCCCTACCATTTACTTCCACGTTTGATATATTGAGCAATGTCCTACACTCCAGCAAGAGTGCCTCTACTAAACAACCTATGAACACTTGTGTCATTGAAAAAGTTCATGTCGACAAAAACGCACCGTTTTGGCAGATACTGTAGGAAAAATAAGCGAGGTGCAAGTCTGAACATATGGATGGCATTGCGGCTAGGATTTTATTTACACTCCATAACGATGTTTTTTTCGGTAAGCTCCAGTGCAATGCAGCCCGAGATGTGGTAAAGAATACTAGTAAAGGGAACTAACCACCGTGCAGTGAAGCATACCAAATGAGGCTGTTCATTACTTTTGAGATTCAGTTTACTTCGCCACACTGGTAGATTTGTAGCAACATAAATGTACCACTTATGGTGAGGACCGCAGGATAAAAGCTGCAATATCTGCAGCTTGACTAGCCCTGCCACACCCACGGCACAAAAAAAAAGGATCACCATGCTGCTTCAAGAATGCATGAGGCCTCCTGGTCCAGTAGTATGTGTGTTCCCCAAGAGGCCACGGATGAAAAATGAATACAGTCAAACCCCATTAATACGTACCCGCTTTAAGCATACTAACGGTTAAAACGTAGTTGCGATGAATCCCCGACCGAGTCTCATAGAGCCTAATGCATTCACTGACCACTTAAGCCGTAGTGCTTCGTCCTACGCCTACCGGTTAGTGCGTACCCTGCATACCGCGATAACTTTTTGTGCCATAAAATTTTACTGCGCCGCTGAACTTCCCGACCCCCCAATGTGCCGCCAAAGGTTTTCCGCCTTCGAGAAGTGCGTATATCGGTCGATCGCTGATTCCGACTTCCGCGCGATTGCGACGACGCTATTGCGAGTAAGCACCGGGAAAGAACTGAAGGTGAGGTGGCGGCCGCCGACGAACGCGCTAGCGTGACTTATCGCCGACAACCTTATCACAATAAGTATCTTCAGATATCTGCTCGGGCACGCGTGCGACGCAGCACTACTTTAAGCCTACTGCACACTTTTAATAGGCGACAACCTGAACGCGCTGCCGCCGATCGCTGCCGCCTCGTTGTGCGGGGCCGTGTTCAAGCGCGCGCCTCTTTGTAGAAACGAAAGCAGCTTGCTGTTGCGGAGTTGAGCGTTGCTGGTCGCGGGTGACGAGAAACCCCTTTGCATTGATGCTATCACACTAAACGCACGCGTACCGTACAGCAAGCGTAGCTGCTGTTGTAACCATACTGCACGCTTTTATTGGGCGATCACCAAAACGCTGCTCCCGTCCGCTGCCAGCACCGCTAGAGCGTCGCAGAGTGCGCATCGCTTGCAGGAAGTTCGTCATCGCCGCGTTAACTGAACAAGCTACTCGCCGCATCTGTGCACGGTCTGGAGTGAAGTGGGTACGAAGAACATTCCCACGACAAATGCGCGCATGCATTGCAGCAAGCGCCCGGAAGTGACGGCGTGAGCCGAGAAGGCCACGCGCTGCACGCAACTAGCCAGGAGACGATCGGCTCCACGCAGTCGTACCGCGTTTCACTGAAACTGTGTCAGTTTTCGTTTAGTAGCAGATCACGGTACAGACGCACACACATATAGCCGACACTGTCCGTTCCGTCGCTATGTCGGTCACTGCGTATACCGGACCCTGTAATAGTTCCGAAATGCTCCTTGGCGTCGCCACCGTGCGCTATCAACACTACCGGACGGTCGTGCTAGAGTGCCAGAACCTTTTCTCCGCTTTGGCAAAAACAAAGAAAAGGCTTTGCAGTGGGTAGTTTAGGCAATATTTGCTGTGGCACTGTATATATTTCTTTGCTGGCGGCGATGGCGTACGCAAAGAGATGCAAATTTTTACGTGGTGGTTAATGCGTACTACCGTTTAGTGCGTAGTTATGCGGCGTTCCCGGCAGGTACGCATTAACGAGGTTCCACTGTAATAAGCTTTTATATAGCCTCAGAGAAACAAATCTAGCGGTCCTATGCCAGCAATTTGGAAGCATTTCAAGTGACTAAAGCTTCGTACTGCTGTAACACCACCCTGAAGCCCACTTGTACCCATTGGAAAAAACTGGTAGGTCAACAGCCGGCACTCGGAATCGAACTAGGTACCTCCTTCATTGGAACCAGACGCCCAACAGTTTTGCCACTGCCGCGGTTGAAAAGTCAATCTGCAAGTTACCACTTTTGCATTATCAAGAGACTGTTGGAGATACGTGAAGCTTTTAGATAAGCTTCAGCAAGTACATCTAGTCATTCAAGTTATCAATATATTGCGCTATTTCACAATTCCCTTTGAGTTCCACAAGTCTCGGTTCGACTATATTTTTAGGCTTCCTTCAAGTGTGCCATGACAAAGACACTAAAAAGGAAGGAATGCTGATGGCTCTCCTCACCACTAGGGGATACACGGGGAAGCAGAAGACGAGCGATCTTCACTACGATGCGTGTGTCTCCCGACCGCACTTGGCCGGTGCTGATGAGATCACCAAAGAAAGCCAGCACCTGCTGCCCTTGGTCAGCACTAAGCACGCCCAGTAGGCCAGCCAGCACCTCGCAGATGCCCAAGTTGATGGATGCCACAGATACCTGCAGCAGTATGGCAATGGTATGTACAGTCACACCCAATGTGAGTTGCAACATGCTGCCCATGGCAGCACGGGCAGCACGGTGGCATAGAAAACAATCAGTGACGTAAACACTGTCTCAACTAATGGTACAGTAGACTCTTGTTAAGGAACCTGATGGGAGCAAGAAAACGTGTTCCGTTTAAGAGGAGTTCCATTTGCTGCGAGATAAACAGAGGTGCAGAATCCAAGTACAAAACCAATCATATTAGATGAAAAATTCGTAAACAGGGTCTGTGTGCTGGAGCCGACGTTTCGACAAGCGCACTTGTCTTCTTCACGGCTGCAACTGCAGCCGTGAAGACAAGTCCGCTTGTTGAAACGTCGGCTCCAGCACACAAACCCTGTTCATGAGCTTTTCATCCCAAGCTTCCACCTTCCCCTGACTCCTGCCCTTTTTTTCAATCATATTAGAGGTGGTTGTTCCATTTAAGCAGCAGTTCCGCTTCAGAAATTTCCGCTTACTGAGAGTCTAGTGCATTTCCAAAACCAATTTCACATTTGCTGGTGTTACAGTGTGAGCTTGGGGCCCCTTCAACCATGGCCAACGTGTCGCAAATCATATTGAGTGCCACTGTATGTACAGAAGATACGTTGTGACGTAACTTGTGAAGAACTTCTGAATGTGGTACTAAATACACTAGTTTGCCCCTTTAAATTAGAGTTTCTGAAAAGAGTTATCAGTAGAGATTCGGGGATTATCAAGAGGGTTGAAATGTATCAGGAGGACACATCAAAAGGGCAAATCCTTCACAAAGATTTCTTGACATGATAATTGTATTGAGGTGCCGTGGACCTCAATAAAAAGCCCATTCAACTAATATTCCCGTAGTAAAAAATTTAGGAGCCTTTAAGTAAGGACTTATGACTAGTTCAAACATCAAGTAAAAAAAAAAATCCACACATCTCCACGAAGTGAATCATGACGAGTGAGCGAAGCTCAGGGTATCGTATGAGTGAGTAACCGTACGTTACCCGAGCGTTGCCCCATTATAAAGTAAATTGAGTGAAATAAAGTTATATAAAGTGACATAAAGAGTCGACAACAAAGCTAGCTCCTAAGGTCCATAATGTCTACGTAGAAGTCGCCGACTAGTATAAAGGGTTTGTGCTTGTAGGTGTTTTATATTGTTCTGTCACAATTATGATTGATGTTCGTCTACTGAAAACTTTTTTTTTATTCACATACACACACATGTTTCAACTACTATAGCAACATTTTTCTATACACAGTAGAACTTCGTTGATACATTTTCGAAAAAAAAACGCCGAAAATAAACGTACGATCCGGGAAAATGCACGATCCGAATCAGGGGCGTAGCCAGAAATTTTTTTCGGGGGGGGGGGGGGGGGGCAACCATACTTTATGTATGTTCGTGCATGCGTTTGTAAGTGTGTGTGTATATACACATGCAAAATTGAAAAATTTCGGGGGGAGGTTTGAACCCCCCCTGGCTACGCCCCTGCTCCGAATCGAGTAAAAATTGAGGCTCACAAGCCCATAGTGAGGTGCAAGGGCAAAAAACATTTATTTCTTAAAAAACATGGAGGGACTCTTCGATTTTCGATCTCCTGGCATCTCGCTGGCAGCCAGAGGTCAGCCAGCTAGTTCCGGTCCTTACCGGAAATAACATAGTGGTCACGTGTGTTGAAATCCTGAGACAACCCAAATATTGCAAAATCGAACTCTGGGACAACCAGCGTAAACGTAAAGAAACGCTACCGCCGTGTGAGCAGACGAAACTTTGCGCCGCATGAGTGTCAGTTCTTTCTGCATTGCCGTTTGGAAATACAGCTCAGACCACTTATAACGTAACCGCTTACAGTGCAGTACCGGCTATAATGCGGTTTTTTCTGACTCCTGTTTACTCTCCCATAGAACTCTATGTATACGCATACCGCTTATTGTGCAGACCCCCGAGATGAAAGACCGGTTATAATGCGGCTGCCGGAACATTGTCAGAGATGCGAGGGTGCGAGCGTGCTTCTCAGCGGCGATGCGCCGGCGGGGGAGAGAGCGGCGACGGCATTACAAAGGAGGAGGGGACGCGGAACGAACGAACAAGGAGCGGGGGGAGAAAAAAAAAAGGGATGGCTGTGGGGGACAGCAGCCCGGCGCAGGTGCGTGGTGTGAGGAGGGGGAGCGGTTGCGCGGCCGACGAAGAAGCCTTTGCCCCCTTCGGCCGCTTGACATGCGCGCTTCGTCGTTGCATCTTCGGTAGAGCGCAGATATCGCGCGTGCAACCTCGATTCCCCCGCAAGTAACAATGCTTTGAGACGCGACTGAGCTTTCGCCTTTGCCACCAACAGGCGGACTTACAAGCTTGAAAGACTTTTTCAGGATAGTTGCCGCGGCTGTTCTCCCGGTCGCGAACCGAAACTTCGTTTCACGCGTGATGCCCTCGGTTTAGCTCGCGAGTGCGATCTCTTCTACTCCAGAACTCCGTGTTGCCTAGGGCAAGCTTCTCGCGGTGGCATGCCAAGTTGCAACGCGCACGCTAGGCCTAACGAGCGCCAGCTGCCATGTCGGCGGCCGCGGACTACAGAAGTTGCGGTTTGGTGCCGAGTCAATGAAACATTTTGCAATTGTTGCATTTAGAAGGGGTGACTTGCATCTTTTACGAAAACGCGGGCGTGCGTGTGAAACACTCGAGTGGTGGTTTGTGGTCGCCACCGTTTTCGACATCGCGGACGCGCAGTGTGTTACCGCGGCGACTTCCCGTGACGGCGCATTTTTTCCGCGTTCGTTATGTCGGTACTGCAGGTCCGCGGACGCTAACAGTTCAACATTTTCAAATGTAAGCAGATGCAAACTTACGCCCCAGTCGCATGCCGCGATAGTCGGAATCGCGCGCCTGCCTGTTGGTCATGTTTTGTACACGTGCAACCTTTCAAAAATGTTGTTTTGGTTATAGTGCGGTACCGCTTATAGTGCGGATATTCGCGACTCCGGCGACTTACGTTATAAGCGGTCTATGCTGTATGAGGCTAGGTTTGCCGAAGAGCGAAAGTGATATTCTCGAGCATACACATTTGGGATACGATCACGTACATTCGCAAGATCACGCGCGACTCACTTCGTCCGTGAAGAAACCTGCCGCCCCGCTGAAGGCTTAACAAGCTCAACTCTTCGCAGTGCAAGTAACAATTGCGGTACAACACGACTAAAGTGATAAGCATTCCCGAAAGTGACAGTTGTTCGCGGCTATTGCATACTACGTCGCGCACTCGTGCTTATCAGTTCGTGTTCTGTCTTAACTTGAGACATGCGCTGGTATGTTCGCCGCAACTCGTAATCACACCATCTCGCACGGCGGAACGAGCTTTAAAAGGTAACACCTGGCGTAATGGCAACCGAAGGTGAAGTCCCCAAGCGCCCGCATTGCGATCTGTCGAGTCCTCACAAAGACGGTGGAGAGCGCGCATCGTCTCGTTTTGGCGTCTGATAACCAGAAACCTCTCAGATATCTTCCAGGACAAATTTTTTCTGGCAGCTTTTGACGACCTGCTGGTAGGCAGAATTGCCCAGGCAGAGAAAAACGAACGCCGACTGGAATTGCGCCGGGCGGAGCAACCTGAAAACGAACGCGCTCCGGGAGAAAAATGTGGGGGAAATTATCGGCCATATTCACTGGGCACAATGGCGGCGATGCGGCGGTGGCATGTGCGTTTCCGTAGGTCTTGTACCGAACCGTGGCTGACTGGAGGAGCAAGCAGAGAAAGCGCGGAGGGGGGAAAGGCACTGCGGAGAAGCCGCCGTCGCCGCGTGGCGGCTGTCTGCCACTTCGCGCTTCAAAGTACACGAGAGGGCTCTTTTTGCACACCTGAATGAGAGTTTCTGAGTACAAAACGTATCATACAACTGCAGTTTTCTGCGGTGCTGAACATTGCTTCAGAATAATAGTATTTTCCGGGAACGTATTAACCGGAAACGTATTACACACAGCTGCATTGGATTATTTTTAATTTTCGCGATTTCGAGCGTAGGAGCCGGGCAATCGTACTAAGCGGGAACGTATCAACGAGGTTCTACTGTACTGTGACAGCCGACAGTGAGAGTCGACGACAAAGCCAGGTCTTAAGGTCTATAATGTGTACGTTGAAGTCACCAACTAGTATAAAGGCTTTGTGCTTGCAGGTGTTTTATATTGTTCTGTCACAATTATAATTGATATTAGTCTATTGTTAAACCTGATGTTTCGATTTTACACAATGCTGTGCCATGAGCACGGATGCCGAACAGACAGACAAGCCTCGGCCTTAAGGTGCTTCGACCCTAAAAAAAACGAGAAACAAAAGTGATGCCTCAACTATACTTTGAGCTCTAACTAGGACGCAATATGAGCACTTTGACTTTTAGCTTACATCCATTTCACCATCATTGATTGCAGATGGCAAATTGTACGAGAGTGCCATATAAATCTAGAAATTTAGTGTGTGACATACATTTCACCGTAATGACCATAGGATGATGCTTTCTGTGAATGTTGTTCACAGAAAAACAAACCTGCTTCGAGGTATCTTCGAAGTACACTACTTGTGGCTGGAGAGGCCACTTAAACAATGAATCTGGGTTTCTGCAGAGCTGCGCGAAGGTGCGGTAATAGCTTCAGAAAAGATCGTAGCTGATAGCAGGCATGATGCCTGTGTAACCTACTGTCATCAAACGGCATCACAACAAGAATCTTCACCAATCTGCTAGACAGTACAGTCAACAGGCGATTTTTCGGACGACCGATTTTCCGGACATGCTTGAAAATTCGGACGCTTTCGCGGCACGGTCACCAGCCGCATAGACGTCAATGTATTAGAACGTCTGAAATTTCGGACGCTGAAACTCTTCAGCGTCCGATTTTTCAGACTTTCTGCCGAAATTGCAGGTCCGAAAGGCCTAATTTGAAGCCCCCACCTCTGCCGTGTCTATCATCTCGTAGGTTCGAACCAGCGCTTGCGACAGTAGCAGAGTCCGAAAGTCAGCTTTGCCGCAATGCCGATGCGTTATGGGGTGAAGCAGACCAGAAATTCAAAGGGGCCGCTATTACGGCGCTGTGCAGCGATGTCTTTACAGATAAGCAGCGGAAATACGCGGAGGCGTGATGGCGGCAGCTGGCAAACGCGCCAGTATGGCTTAATCGCTGACAACCCTTACGATAAGCATCTTCAGTTAACTGCTCGGTAGTGCATGTGGCCAAGCGCAGTTGCAGGCATACTGCACGCATTTAATTGGCGAGAACCCCAAAGCACCGCTCCGCCATTCTTGCTGCCTCTTTGTGCAAGACCGCTAAGTGCGTCGCACAGACGCGTTGCCTTCACGGACGAAACCAGCTCGCCATTGCCGTGCCCGTGTGCAGTCAGGAACAAAGTGTGCATCACAAACCCTTTCGTGATAAATGCGTGCGTATGGTACAGCAACAGCACAGTGACGGCGTCAGCTTAGTTGGAGATGTGCTGCACACAACTAGAAACGATCGGCTTCACACGGCAGCAAATGCTGCGTATTGGCGGAGATTCGGCGATGTGTGTACGCATCGTTTACATGCGCACACGCATTGGGAAAAGCCGGACGAGTCGTCCGCTGTGCCGCCACAGTCTTTGTGTTCTGCGTCATCGTTTCCAAATGCTCCATGCCGTAATCTATCCCGCGCTTTGCTGGTATCAGCGGCGCTCATCACGAGATGCATTCTTGCAAGTGGCGGTTGGCACGTACTTATAAGCGGGGTTCGCGGCAGGTGCCGAATGTATATGCGAGAGCCTGGGCGCGCACCAAAATGCCTGATAATTGTACTGGGAGACAATAAAGCTATTTCGAACGGGACTGTGGCGATTTGACCGCTTGAGCGGAATAAAAGTGCATGAATTCGTTTTTTCGGACTGCCCGATTTTTCGGACGATTTCGCGGTCCCCAGGGAGTCCGAAAAATCGGACGTTGACTGTACATATGGTGTGGTGTTACTGGAACTATACTCCATGTATTTAAAGTGACGTGCATTACACTAGGAAATGTATTGAAGTATGCAGGCAGCTGAGGCAAATACTCACCTGACGATCAAACAGTGGGTCCTTCTTCGTCTTCTTGGTCAAAGGCTGCCCACTTCCAGCTAGACAGTCATGTGAGAAAGGGAAGCGACCGTCGAAGTGATTGAGCAGTAGGGTGCCAAAGTTTTCTTCAAACCATGGGACCTGCAAGGTCGAGACCAGAGGGGTGATCAATGGCGATCAACAAAGCTGAGCTGCTTTCTTGCTTTTTGACAATGCTTTCGCTTACATTTGAGTGCGTGAAAATTTAGTATTCCAAAAAGGGGTTAGATGGTCCTTGCTATTTGATGAAATTTGACGAATACAGTATAACCCCGCTGATACATTTTCGAAGGGACCGTAAGAAATAAATGTGAGAGCCGGGAAATGCAAGAGACGAGAAACAGGAAAAACTAAAAAAATATTTAATGGTACAGAAGTGTATTTCAATGCTTATGTTTGAAAAAACCGTGCAAAGATGCCTCGTGCGCTCATGCCCGAGCAGCATGAAAAGTTTTTCGAGCACCTGCAGAGTCATATCCTTTTAATAAATCCAATGCCAACACGGCCGACACCAGCAAGCGATCACTTTTGGCAATACCTTCATGAGATTGTTACCAGATGCGTCGGCGTCTCCGTGCGATAATGTAGCACCGTTGGCATAGTGTTGGACCACCGTGGCTCGCCGTCGACAGTCGAATGCTTTGAAAAAGTGAAAGTACCCCCAAAAGCGATCTTCAAAGAGAATGACCCCTGCCCCATCAACTGCTAAACTTTGTCACTGGTGCCCGACCTAGCCACGATCTAGCCGATGGATAGAACCTCGGAGCTAAGAACAGTGTCATGCCCAGAAATGCATCAACGTATGCGATTCCTTTAGCACCAACAGTTGTAGGTGTGAAGGAACTAAGCACATGCAATACGACTAGCGCGACGAGTCCGACCCCGACCCGCGCAAGCACCTCTGATGAATAACGAATAATGAGTCCACGTGAATATGACGGCGGAAACACACGCCAATCTCGAAGGCCTTACTTTCGCGAGCGCTAAAAACAAGTTCAAGACCAATTACGTCACAGATGCCATCTTTGCAATACGAATCTCGAAGACTATGCTTTTGTTCGCGGTAACAAAAAGTACATTAAGCATGTCGCTTGCGCCACTCATGAGGCTAATCTTACGGTCAAGCCAGGGCCAAGCTGAGTAGAAAGTCAACATGGCCACTCTCTTCTGTGGTCGCTTGGCCGGTTCTGAGCGCACTTCGCAACGTATCATTTGTGAACAGTCCTGCAGTAGCGACGCAACAGCGGGTTTCCCAATACAGTGGATCCTATGGGAGCTTCTCTTGCAGAAAGACCGCGAGACACTTCTGCCAAGTATTACGCTCTGACACAATTACCAAGTATTACGTTCTGACCTGTCCAAGCTTGCGACCGAGTATTACGCTCTGACCTGTCCACGTGACCAAGTATTACGCTCTGACCTGTCCGAGCTTGCGAGGGACATTACTAAGAGTAAAGGAAGTACACTCGAAGTGTTTTTTAGTGCCAAGACGCACAAGCTAAACTGTCCCTTTAGAGTAACTGTGTCAGAGCGTAATACTATGGGAGCTATGTCGGGACTGGCGGAAAATAACGTAACAGCTGGGAAAACGCAACGAGGAACGTAGCAGCGGTGTTCTACTGTACTTATTTTTGTTCAACTATGAGAGACGACATATATTCAAGTCTTGAGGGAGAAAGACTGACGCATGTCACATGCTTACAAGTAAGAAAGCAATCAATAGATTAGTGGAACTCCCACAGCAAACCACAAATGTATCCTTTCAAGTTCTTCTCTCCTGACTGGAGCTGCATTAACAGATTAATTTATGTGACAGCACAATAAATGCAACCTAAAACATGAATTACTCCGATGTTTTCCTTTTTTTCTCATAGCGATAAAAAGGCAACTGAGCACATCAAAATTATTGGTGTCCAAATCATGGGTCAGAGAGCATAGTCGACTTTCTTTTTTGTGTCATTCTGTTCGAATACTTGCATTCGATTAATTTGTAAAATCTCATTATTCGAAGATCTTAAATTTACTTACATGTCCTTTCTGTGTAATAAGCTACAAGTGCTCAAAGACCCCTTGTGGTAGTTCACAATTATTTCTTCGGTGTATTCTACAGTTGAACCCCTTTATAAGAGGCATGCACCGGGGAGCACTTCTTGTCCCTTATATGAGGCATCTCTTATAAGTAGGGTACCACGTTCTCATTTTCTGATCAAACCCTATTTTGATGTAGGCACACTGGTGTCTCTCATACCCATTTGTCTTATACATCGGTGTCTCCTACAAAATGGTTCAACTGTAATACATAGTTTGAAATAAATGGTTTCTGCAAGCTCAGTGTTTCATTCGGGTGTCTCGCCATGTTTGCACTGTGTGCAACTCTGCTACAGCGAACAGAAACTCGACAAAACGTACTCTTTCATGTGGATTAACGCCAGTCAGTGGCACCCACTCTCCTCTTAGACCATTTTAGACTACACCATTGTAGTGCGATGACGCGATAAGCACTTTGAAAGTCAAAGAAGAAAGAACTAACATTAGAGAGGCTCTCCTTGCGAAGCCACTCAATAAGCAGCAGCAGCACACGTAGGATACAGTCGATGAGGATCAGAGAGTCACGTGGCATACTCTCCCCTGGAACAAAACCAAACATACTATGAGTGTCCAGATAGGATGCTGTAATTCAAATGTCCTGCGGTTACAGGTTCGTGCCATCTATCAGGGCAGATTCATCTTGCTCTGATTGGAACTGAGACAAAGGAGTCACTGCATTTTACATACGAACATACAGACACAAGCATTAATATGAAACTGTAAACAAAGCCCTACACGAACCAACGTTAACACCTAAAAAGGGGTCATAAAACTCTAACGAAACCTGCTGACATGCTAGACAATACTGCCACAGACATCCGTGTCTACTAATAAAGCTATCCAGTACCGCTACAGCGAAATCATAATGAGATTGGATAGCATTACCATTGGTGTAGCCAAGGGGTTGAACACCCCTAGGCTACGGCAATGAAGCAAAGTGTTCACTGTATTGCGAAGCAGCCACTACGCAAAAGAATGTAGAGGCACCTTGTTTTGTGATATTTGTCACAGATGCAGCATGCCAGTTACATGTCTGCTGTTAAAGACTGTTGAGTATGCGCTCAAAGAACGAACAATCCCACATCACTTCTCTCACGTTGACATTAGGCGCACCGTAACTGGAAACAGTCAGCAAGAATATTTGGCTGTGCGGAGAGGTGCACGAATGTGCGCCCTTGCATCATCTGAGCTTTTATCCGCGCAGCCTTTGCGTCGCCACATGTAGCGCCCGATTCGATGACCCAGAGTTTTGCTTCACTGATGATTCAAGAGGTCATATCTTTATTTATTGCACACCTCTTGCATCATTATGATTTATTACATGTATATTTATTCTATGTACTTTGAGAGCACATGTTGCAGGCCCATATACAGCCATTTTACAGCGACCAAGTATGATTTGGTCCACATTACAACATTTTCCTGGCACTATTTGGCCTTAACTGGCCCTTGCACCGTAAAACAAGATATTGTATCATCATAAACACTCATTAGAGCAATTTTGGAAAACATATATTAGTAGTATTCTTGTCTAAGGCACTATTCTCGAATGGCAACTTCTAGGCACAGTACAGTAGAACCCCGCTGTTACGTTCCTCACTGCTGCGTTTTCCCGGCTGTTACGTCGTTTTCCGCCGGTCCCGGCATAGCTCCCATAGGATACAATGTATTGGGAACCCCGCTGTTACGTCGTAACTGTCGGACCGTTCCCGTATGATACGTCGCGAAGTGCGCTCGGAGCCGACCGAGTGACTACCAAAGAGAGCCGCCATGGTGCATTTTCACGCAGCTTGGCCTCGTTTGACCGTAATATTAGCCGCATGAGAGGCGCAAGCAACAGAATCTTTCAATTGATGCAAACGAAAGCATGGCCTTCGAGATTCAAATTGCAAAGATGGCGTCTATGACGTAACTGCCCGCGAAAGCAAGGCCTTCGAGATTGGCATTTACTATTGACAAAAGCATAGCCTTTGAGATTTGTATTGCACAAACATGGCGTGTATGACGTAATTGCTTGCGAAAGCAAGGCCTTTGAGATTGGCATTCACTTCTGCCATCGCGTCGGCGTAGACTCATCATCATCGTTATTTGTCGGAGAGCGGGAGGAGTTCGAGCTGGTTGGAGCTCGCACGGTCGTGCGTGCGGTTCGCGGTCGGACTCGCCGCGCCGGTCGTGATTGCGTGTGCTTAGTTCTTTCATGCCTACAGCTGTTGGTGTTAAAAAAATCACATACGTTGATTACATTTCTGTGGATGAGGCCGTCCTAAGCTCCGCGTTTCTATCCATCGACTAGATCGCGGCTGAGCGCGCCAATTTTCGTGCTGCTCGTAAGAATTGAAATAAAATTCTGTACCACTAAATATTTTGCCGTTTTTCCTGTTTTTCGGCTCTTACGTTTCCCGTCTCTTACGTTTATTTCCTACGGTCCCTTCAAAAACGTATCAGCGGGGTTCTACTGTATTAGTTTTGTGAAGTTTCACACTGATCAGCAATAGATGTGCTAGCATTCACAGTCAACAGCACTCCTTACACAGTGCTAAGCAAGCTGTTATGGTAAAATGCCAAGAACTTTGTTGCTCATAGAGAATAACGTATCTCTTGCAGTGGTAGGCAAAATCCCACAAAAGTGATCATTTGCCTGAAAGTGATTGCCAGATCTCTGCCCCTAGATCACCACTTCACAAATGAAGGTAGGGCACGCACCAGAGTCGGGATCGGCTTCAACCCACATGTCCAGGAGCAGGGGAACCAGTTCGAGAGCAAACTCGCGGGCGTTATCCCTGCTGCTGCCGGCATTACTGGTACTGGCAGCACCACTACGGCCACTGCCACTGCCGCTACTGGTTCCCGTCGACAGCAAGCCGTCGTAAAGGCGGAAAGCAGAGGCACGGGGTTGCGGCTCCAGGCCATTCCTGTACAGGGCAATACACGCCGAAGTTTCACCACCAACCCGCACAGTCTTGGCTTCATCTGCAAAATCCGCAGTGGCAGGGCCCTCGTCTTCCGCAGCCGTGGGAAACCAGACACGCAGGGCAACCGCCAGGAAACGCTCCATGGACGACAGGACACGCACCCAGACGGCCCGATTAGTGTGTCGCTGACCCAGCTGTACAAGGAAAACGGAATGTTGGCAGACACAAACAAGACAAGAGAAGATCCAGATTGAACAGTGCAGGTGAATAAAATTATCTTTATCTGTACTACCTTACATAATGTTACAACCGAGATTCAAACAACAGGTTCCAAAAGTCTACAACAGGTTTCATAATTGAATCAGGATAAAGATAGCATGTCTCATGTTGTGGATGTTTCAAGCATAGAGTTTCCATAAATTAACTAGAGGGGACTCTGGCGCTGCAATCGTTCAGCCACCAAAGGAATGATGGGTAGTACACGGATTTGCCTAATGTTCGTGCTTACGGCTTCGAACGCACTTGTGGCTTTGTTTATTGCTGTGTTTTGGTGTTTGTTTCTGATAAAAGAATAGACCGTTGTGAACTTCGTGACCAGATTTGAATTGGTGAGCCTAAAAAAGTTAAAGTCGTGAAGTGGAACTGCTGACTTTTGCTGAACTTCGTTTTGCGACAAAGCAGATGCAGATGACGCGGAGCCAAACAGAGCCGAAAGAACGAAGCTTAGACAAATCCGTGTACTACCCATCATTCCCATGCTGGCTGAACTGTCATGCGTTGCAGCTCCCATAGACACTGCTGCCAGAGTTCCCTCTAGTGTATTTATAGGAAACTCTATGGTTTCAAGTATACATCCTTTTATCCTTCTAGTGATACTTAGGCAAGATTATTCCACTTTCGTAAGTCTACCACAGGATAAAGCCTTCTCCGGGATAAAGTTAGGCATGAGCTTGTATTATGTTGGCAAATATTTTATTTGCATTGCTTAATATAACCCTTTGCTTCACACAACTACCCATTCCTCTCTTTGGCATTCACTCTGTTGCTCTAACAAGCCACAGGTTGTCTCTTCTATGCATTAGATGACACATTTCATTACACTATTGCTTTCTGAGCCTCAACGAGAGTGCTGCATTCACTACTTCATTAAGACTGGCATCAATGTCTTTCTTATCATCATATCTAGCAGTTTCTTGTTCTGCTATTCACTGCAGTCCTTATCTCCACCACCTTCCCTCTCTTTTTTTTTTCTTTTGCTAACAAGTTTCATTGTTGTCTTCCATGTTCTAGCAGCATTATTAATGAGAACTAACAGACAATAACGCCATGGAAAGTATAGGGGTGTTATCTGTAGTATTTAGAATGTAAATGTGAAGAAAGTAAAGTGGACGAAAAGATAACTTGCCGCCGGCAGGGACCGTCACGTGCTACGTGACGCCAGAAAGGCAGAAAAAGAGTGTTCCACACTCGCCGCCATGGCTGCGATTGGCGCTGACTAACACTCCAAGGTTTAAATGCACATATACACCCCATAAAGTGGACGGGAGGATGACCGCCGCCGTAGCTCAGTGGTAGAGCATCGGACGCGTTATTCGAAGGTCGCAGGTTCCGTCCCTGCCGGCGGCAAGTTATCTTTTCGTCCACTTTACTTTCTTCACATTTACATTCTAAATACTACAGATAACACCCCTATACTTTCCATGGCGTTATTGTCTGTTAGTTCTCATTAATAATGTGTCTAACAAAGAAAACGAGCCCTTAAGAGTCATCTTCTTTCCTTCATGTTCTAGCAGAAAAGATTTGTAGTGGCAGCCCACAGTTCTTCCTGCTCTAATATTTTACTCTTCAAGAATGTGATAATATCTAGGGTTTTACGTGCCAAAACCACGATGTGAATATAAGGCATGCCTTAGTGAAGGGTTCCAGAAATTTTGACCACCTGGGGTTTTTTTAATGTGCACCTAAAGCTAGGGACATGGACCTCTATCATTTTGCCTCCATCAAAATGCGACCACCACGGCTGGGATCGAACACGTGACTGTCGGGTCGGCAGCTGAGCACCACATCTACTGTACCACTGTGGTGGCTTCTTCAAGAATGTCAATCACGTGTCATTCGTGGCATGAAAGTGGTAATACCTGCTCTGACTGTTCTCTATTTAGTCAATTGGTTAATTATGCTATAATGACATTGCTGAAATGTACCCAAACAGGGCCTTTCAAGCAGCTACAGTCTACATCCTTTTTTCTTCTCTTCCCTCTACTCTTGTCAATGAAAGCATCACACATAGTTAAAGGGAAGCTGAAGTGGTTTTAGAATTCGGTAAAACTTTGTTGTTAACAAGGACCAACATTATTGTCGACGATGGCGTAATTCTTTTCGCTGTTGCGGCAGCAGGAGCTTTAAAATACGCGAAAGAAAAGTTAGTCTTGCTCCGTCCCACGTGAACGCGCCGAAAGTGTGAGCATGGAAACGAACTAACCAGAACTACGTCATAGTCGGTAGTTTTGGCGGAGCCGCGCAGCACTGTCGTATCTCCAACCAGTGGCCTTCGTGAGTAGTTCCAGCTGCGCGCGTTGGTGGAACTGATCGTGAAGGCCATGCTTTAACAGAGCGACCAATCGAAGATGACATCACCGCCTTCGCTCAGCAGCTCAAGAAGCCCTGCTGCTGCAGCCGCTGTATTTTGACCAAGAAATGCTGTTTGTGTTCACTTCTGTGAACTCTTACATTGGTTTTCGAATTCAGCAGGGATCAAACTACGATTACACATTCCAAAGTCATATTTTTTAAAAAGTGCTCCAGCTTCCCTTTAAGAAGCTGGCCTGATAAAAATAAAGATGCAAAACACTTGAACGGTCATAAGTGAAACTGCTGTGCCTAGCACATTTCCATTTTGATGATTCACTCTTCAATAAACATCATAAGTTCCTCTGACGAGTAGTATTTAAATTAGAGCTGTGCAAATAGCAAAATTTTGGGTGCGAGGAGAATTCGAATATTTTTCTAATATTTCTCGAATATTTCTAGAATATTTTTCTAATACTTCGAAGCGAAATTTCAGGAGAAAATGTTGGAGAGGATTCCTAAGCATATTCTTATGAGATAGCAACATGAAAGTGTTTCTTTTTGCTAGGTTGATGAAGCACTGGCGGGGTGCTGTTTCATAGTTGTCTTATCAAGAATGAGAAAATGTAGAGGCTGAATTGTACTTATGTACATGATTTGGTGCAACCAAAGTGTTGCCGACAACACTTTACACGTGATAGGCAAAGATGCCATTTCCTCAGCTTCTCCTCCTCTTTCAACTTCTGTGGAAACCCAACTGATGTGGCGGAGAAGGGTGTGCTCCCTTCAAGTCCGGAGTTCCAAATCTGCCTCGTAGACGTCGATATATAAGAACATCTGAAATTTTGGATGCTAAAAAGCTTGCACTTTCGATTTTTCAGACTTCCTGCCCAAATTTCAGGTCCAAAACAGCATTAATTGAGCCCCCACCTCTGCCGCATCTTTCATCTCCATGTTGGAACCAGTGTTTTCTTGAGTTAATACATTTGAGACTGTCACGGAGCTTGAAAGGCAGTTTTGCCGCAATACGAGAGTGTAATGAGGTGAAGCATATCAAAAATCTGAAGGGGTCACTTTTAATCTGATGTTGACTGTATTTGTCTTTGGGAAGTTCAAATAGCTCGAATAGTAAAATTCGAGTGCGAATCGAATCAAATAGCAAACACTACTCGAAAAATATTCGAAATTTCGAATATTCGCACACCCTTAATTTAAATGTTTGCTACTAGAAAACATATACAGAGTTATGACTGAACATGTAAGTATTGTGGCAAACTACATTTTTTCTCCAATGGTGTTTTTCAGTTCTTACTTAGCAGCAGGATAATATACTTATTGCATACCAAATAAGTTTTATTTCTAGATCATAAAAGTGTCTGATCATCTGGCGGCTGCATACGTGTTGGTTAAACGAAGTTTGTGTTACACCAAGTTACAACAATGAAATGAACAAGCAGGACATATTTTGTGCACTACAAGTGCTCACGCAAAGTGCGCACACCTGAGAAGAAAGGACTCGGCGATGCTTGCCGACCGCCGATGACTCGGCAGAGGTGGAGATCATGTTGAGGAAGTTGCACAAGCTGCCATACGGAGCGCGCACAGCCAGGGAGGGCACAGCATCAAGCAACAGGCCAAGCAGGTCGAGGGCATCGTGGCGAACTGCAGATGACAGGTGGTTCACTGCACAGCCCAGCTGAGAGAGCAGCAGTGGTCCGAAAGGCGAAAGGCAATCGCTTGACACCGAGCCAAGCACCAAGCGCAGCACCTGAGGAGAAATGGGTTTAGAAATGACCTACAGGTTACGTGCTTTTGTAAAAACAAGAGAGAAAAATCTTAAACTGAGCTAGTTGGTATGCATTCATTGCTTAGTTTGTGCAGCGTATACAAAGACGAAGTCAAAGCTTCCTTCCTTAACCTTGTCCACATCTCCACAAGCGCTGTGCGAACTAAACAAGAAAAATTCACTGATAGAAGGCTAGACAGGTTGGTATGAACTATAGCTCACTCAGTGTGTTACTGTGCACTGAAAAAGAAGAACATGGAAGAAAATGAACAATATTCTTTTTTGTACCTAATGCTCTGGTTTGTTGCATTCAGTATTATTGTGATAGCAATTATATGGACACCCTCGGCGGGTTTTTGCCGTCGCCGTTGCTGTCATGTCCCATATATGTATATGTATGCATATATATAAAAAAGCCATAAAGAAAAATTAATCGGAAAAAAAAAAAGTTCCGAAGCGCGCGACCTGGGATTCGAGCCTGCAACCTCTCGCTCCGCAGCACATCGCGTTAGCTAACTCTACCACGCGCCAGTAGTCTGCCAGCATACTAACGGCGAGCTATTAATATATACCATTTATCGCTGGCAGTAAGCAGATCCAAAAATGTACCAAAAGCCGGGTGAGTTCATGATTCTAAAAGATTTACTCCGACTTAACACAACATAACAGTATTCTCGCAGCAGATCAGGAGGTGCTTCAGCGTGTTCTATCACCCGCGAGAAGGCGCGAAGGGCGTGCTTTAAAGCAACGCTCTTAGATTTTCTTTCAATTTGAAAACTGCCCTTGAGATGTGCACTAAAAAGTGGCCCCTTTCTGTACCCACTCCGCGATGTGCAACACCGAGCATGCAATATTTCGGACGACACCGCGCGGCAGGAGATGCAAAGGACTCACTCCACGTGCCGCAGTTTTCAAAAAAAAAAGGAAAAGAAATATCCAACAGCGTTCAGTTGTGCATAGTCGACACTTCCAATGTGCTGCTCAAACACAAAGAAGTAACTGTGACAGTTGTTAGTTCGCACTCGTCCTGTGTGTGTTCTTCTCGTGTGTCCATTGTGCTTGAGCGCCGTGCAGCAAATTTCGAGCTGCTTTTCGTTCTGTGTGTGACATTCCAATTTCTTGCTATCGCATTCATTGCTTCGCCCTTGCGGCGAAACTGTGACTTTTTGCTTTAGTTTTTTATTTCTTGTAGAAAAAGTTGTGTGGGCAAACATGGACACCAAAAAAAGATTGCCAAATCTCAACCGAAAGGATGCACCATGGTGGAAGTAGGCACAAAAGTTATCTGCACGTGCTCAGGAATGGCACCGTCACCCATCAATCTTGAACACATGCAACTCTACGTATGAACGATAACAGTCTCTCTGTTTTCTCTGGTGTCCTTATCTGCCCACCTAACATTTACTATGATGAATTCCTACCAACTGGAGCAGCATTTTGTCCTTTTCTCCTCTTCTCTGTTTGCATACTTAGTGTCTCATTATTATACAGTTACTGTCTCTATAGACCCTATTCATAATCCGCAAGTGCGCTTCCCTGCGCTGCATATCTGCCCAACTAATGGCGGCACCTGTCTTGCTTAAAGTGGAGACGAGGTCCTAGTTGCACGTACTGGGGCTTGTCTATTATGCGTGTTTATGTCAAGAGAGCCGAGTCTACATTTTCCACGTCATAGCGTAAGCAAAATGCGCTTGAATACGCTGTCTGCAGTAAGTGACTAGCCGCCATTAGTTGGGCAAACTGCATAGCAGGAAAGCTAGCTTCACAATTGTGAAAAGGGTCTATATTAATGCCTATTCATTTGTTCCACTTATCATGGGTGCAACAGCTGAAATAGGGATTGGAGCAATTTTTGGAGCAGCAAAATGTTGCTTTTGGAGCACAAAAATCCAAGTTTGGAGCAGGTTACGAAAAAAAAAAACCTGAATTTTTTAGCGCGAAATCCCATATTTGGAGTAGTATAACAGAGAAGGCTTACATTTAGAAATGAAAACAAAAATACGTACACACAATTCAACATCAGCTAACTCATGCACAGTGCACATGGACACTGCTATTTCAAAAAAAGCATTGTGTTGAGCCACCCTACAGTGCGAACAATGACTAAGTCCACATTAGCATTTGCAGGGCCTGTCAAATATTTCGACAGGCACTGCAAATGCCAATGTGGTAGTGATGCAGAACTATCGGTAAATTGACTATCGATAGTATTGATAGTTTTTTTGAAACTATCGATAGTGTAAACAAACTATCGATAGTGCTACTATCGACAAACTATCGATAATGCAATTTGTAGTACCATCGTTAATGTTACTATAGAGATATTAGGCTACTATATTACTGCCACGCGTGTTTATTGCTTTGTTTTGACGTATTTGGGTTTCACCCACAAAGACTGTTAGCAACGTTTGACACAGACCGCGCCGTAATGTATGAGAAGCTTCACAATTGTTTGAGATCATTCTGTTAAGATTACACGCCAGACGCGAATAGTCAAGTTTATTCGAAAGCTTACGCGAGCACCAGCGATAATGCTGGAAGGTTTGATGACTGATGTATAAAGGACGACGCGTTCCACCGATGATCAGATTACTCAACAGCTGATGACTGCTCCCGCTGGTATCAGTGCGCAGCATGTATCGCTTGTATTTTGAGTTTTGATTTTCTGGACACAAGTTCGCCCAAATAAGGAGCTCCGTATTTCCTAGTCTTGCTGCAGCATTCTTCACCGTCACAACCACGTGACAATACTGTCGATAGTGGTGTGAATAATGATGCGGTTGCTGGCCGGCTATATTGCCAAAATATTTGCGATAACCTACTACCAGCTTCGCTTAACTTATGAGCAATCTTTGGCAGAGAAATTAATTATTTCCGCAGTCAAAATGGCGGAATATATTTATCAATAAATTCGTATCCGAAAGCAACCAGTTACACCTTACAATTAACTTGGTATTTTTTTATTTTGAAATCATAAAATGCAATATCAATTTGAAGCCGCGCAGTCCTACCACATGTAAAGGCTTCCTTTCCGCTACAGCTGAACAGTTTGACTTTATGATCATGTGTCAGCAAAGCACTCTGGTGAAGAACGCAATGATGTCAACTTTCTTGCCTTTCAGCTTGCTCCTACGGCTCCACTATGTACCACGCGCGCAGAAATCCAAGTTTATTCTGCAGTGAGCCCGCGCTGTTGGTTTTATACTATCGATAGTACCATTGAACTTTTTACTATCGATAGCGCTATCGATAGTATTTTTCACCATCGATAGTGACTCAGCTATCGATAGTATCGATAGTACCATCGATAGTTTTGCATCACTACAATGTGGACCTGCCACCCTGGCAACTTCGAAATTCGGGAGATTCGTAAAGCAGGAGCAAGTGGGGGTGGAGAAAAATGAAAACTGGCATACGTATTTTGTCTATTTGTTTCTCAAGCCCGCATAAACGCCATACACAGCAGCTCTAAATGATTGCCAATATTTTTTTGACGTCAGCGATCATACTAATACTCGTAATTGCACGGCGTTCGCACGAATGAGTAATTAAGGAACAAAATGTGCTGTGTTCCTGAAAGCTAGTGCTAATAGCTCCTTCTAAAAGCTAAGTACGCATTTCCGCAAGACACCAGTGTACTGCTGTAACGGTGTCTTAAAAAGCGTTCTGGACACAATAAAACAAGCACCAGGAAATTTGAGAACCAATGTCCTTTTTTACTGCGATGGCTATTATATGGACACTCTCGATGGGGTTTTGCCGTCATGTCCCGTATAAAGTCCAAGTTGATAACATCCCCCGCACATAGTATGTTCTACGGCGAGTAAAAGGGCGCGAGTGTGGGCAAAAAACGCGGCTGAAGCAGATATCAAACGAGCCGGCCCATCTCCGTCGCTCAGAGGGCGCATGCGATAACACTACTCCGCTCGGGAGGCCTGCCGTCGAAGCAGAGAGGAAAGGCTCCGCCCGTCTTGAACGAGCATGGAAAGACACGGGGGGTGGGTGTCACTCGAGGAGCAACTTTGAACTTTGATTCTAAGGGCGCGGTCGCGATCGCTGGCGCGCGCTCCATCTCGGCAGCCATCAGCGGGCGGCTCGTATACCTTTCTATGTGCTGCGCTTTCGATGCGAAGACACGGTGCAGAAAGAGCATCTTTCCCTGGAGCGACCATATTTTCTTACACCAATGTTTTGTAGAGTTACGCGAGACCGGATACAAAAGAGCTTGCTGTCAGCCTCACTTCGTATAACATTACAATTTGTTGCTATCGCATTGACTACTTCGTCCTTGCGCTGAAACTGTGACTTTTTCTTTTCTTTCGTTGGGGGCTCAGGGTCTGCGCGTCTGTATTGGATGATGATGCCCACACTGCATATGACCCACACGGCCTCCATTTCTCGCTGAAATTTGCACAACTGAGACAATTTTGAAGCTGGTCGGACATTTTGGCACAGCGTGGCATAATTTCAACAAATTTCATGGTTTTGGCTCAGACTGGCGCAAAAATAAGGAATTGTATCAAATTGCAGCAATTGGCACAGCTGTTGCATCCCTGCATTTATCCATATTTGCGTCTCACTATATAGTACTGTGCGCATTTACTTGCAATTCCTAATGTCAAAGTACTTTTTTTTTATGTTTGCTAAGTATAGCAGGTACCGATTCAATCTAAAATATTTCATAAAGATATCAAAATTGATTGAATGGTAATTAGAATACGACATGTAAGAAGGTGTCCAATACATTCACAGCACATCCAAAACCATGTGTACAGTCTGGTAACTTGTATAAAAGATAGAGCTGCCCATTTATTTACTCGCATGACTACTATAAGGAAGACCTGTTTACAAGCCTTCGTTTTAGCAATATACAAACTTGCTCAAATTTCAGCTATGATAATCTGCTGCTGTGCTGTTTGTGAAAAGTATAGAACGAAGAATAATGTCATCACATGAATGGTATGTTACAGAAGTATACACGATCAAAGAGACTAGCCACTGCAATTCTCATGTGTGTGCAGAAAAACGACCAATTCAACTACAGGTGCTCCTGACACACAACTAGGCTGACAATTTCGACGAACGTTATTGCAAGCAATGAGGTTGCAATAGTGTCTGGTGAACATGATGCCAAGGTGAACCTGTACAGAAAACACGCTTCATTATGTTCAAGTTTGTGAAGACAACGAACAGCAATGATAGACCCAACTTGTGCAAACACTTGTGGCACAGCTCGTGTTGTACAATGTAACTTTGTGCAGGCCGTGCAGTGGATCACATAAAAAGACAAGTCGCTTATCAACGCAGACTAGAAGACTACTCCTTCAAAACTGCATGGTGTTTCTCTACACCTTTATCTAGCTGCTGTAAAAAAAAATGGCCACAGGGAGGGGGGGGGGTGACTATTGACACAGAACATGAGAAATGAATGTTTAAGAAGGAATTTGTTTCTGAAGTGAGCTAGATCGCTCCCTTCTATTATTAAACTACCCATGAGCAGTTTTTCAAAATCGGCGACATGGATTGCTTGCCTTCAGAGCAGACTGACGCACGGTGCCTTCTTTATCTGTGCAGAGTGTTCCCAAGATCTCAAGCAGGGGCTTGAGGTGTGGACTAAATGAACCCGCATGAGTGCGTCCGAGTTCTCGCAATCCGGCCAAGGCATCCATGCGGCTGGCGACATTGTAGTGGTGCAAACGGCTGATCAGATCCTACAGAAGAAAAATAAGGACGCCAACACACGTCTACAAACTATAAACTTATAAAACATGGTACATTGGAAACAATTAGAAATCTGAACTCAACACACTAATGTTCCGTAGGACAGCTGTTCCTAGCAGGCACTGGAGAAATCACTTCACACTTTATAAATGAACGAAAGAAGGGTAGTAATTTAAGGGCTCGTTAAGGGATCGCTAACACTCCCAGGTTTAAATGCACAGATATACTCAAAAAAGTGTACGGGCGGACGACCACCGTCGTAGTTCAATTGGTAGAACATCGGACGCGTTATTCGAAGGTTGCAGCTTCGGTCCCTGCCGGCGGCAAGTTGTCTTTTCGTCGACTTTAATTTCTTCACATTTATATCACAATTATTATTATTACAAATAACATCCCCTACGCTTTCCTTGGCTTGATTGTCCGTTAGTTCTATTAACGCCTCCCCATCTAACGTGTAATACCAGACCCCGAAAAGAGGCGCATAACAAACTATGCTTAGCATTTATCGGGAGCGCGGGACTTAATGCAAGTTGTCGACCTCCGCAGTCCCATTTGGCCGCCCCTTTCACAAGGCGCAAATTTATTTTTTTTTTATTTTTTACCACCATGTTTACGTAGCATGTGCACCCGTCTTGTACCGTGCATGTGTTTCGAACGCGGCAAAGGCTCTTGAAACGCAGCCATTAACAGCCATCCGAAAGTATGCGGCCCCTCCTATTCACGTTGCAACGGCCTCTAATGATATCACACACAGGTAATTCAGCAACTTATAGGCAATTTAGTTCGCAGTATTGATCTGAAATCGGTTACTGTAAACAAGTCCAGTGCGTACCTGAACGCTCAGCTTTCGTGTTGTCGTGGGCTCGCCGGTGGCTGGCTTTGACAGTCGGTCATGCAGGACTATCTTTTTGGTCTTGAAACTGGTGTCCGTTACATTCAGGCCTTTCGGTAGTTTTCGCCCCACCTTCAGCTTCACCTTTTGGAAGTCCTTCTGATTCTTTTTGTGTTTACCCATTTTGTAATAGCGAGTCGTGAACAGTGGCACAGTGACTATTACATACACATGTGCGCGGCGCCGATTTGCTTGTTGATGCCAAGGTAGCTAGACCAGAGGCTAGACCGCGAGACGGGCTTTGCCGGCTTTGCCAAAAAGGGTTAGTACAAACTTGGTAGAAACCAAGGCGACAGCATCCGTTTTGTTTGCAGTTATTGTGCCCGTGATTGTGCCTGATAATTGATAA
This sequence comes from Rhipicephalus sanguineus, assembly GCF_013339695.2. Taxonomy (NCBI): domain Eukaryota; kingdom Metazoa; phylum Arthropoda; class Arachnida; order Ixodida; family Ixodidae; genus Rhipicephalus; species Rhipicephalus sanguineus. Next base: position 97,616,900 of record NC_051177.1, on the reverse strand, counting down.
CTATCCACGGACTAAACGGGCAACGCCAGGCAGCACATATTTTCTTCTTTTATTAGCCGCATACTATAACTGTAACAAGCCGCAACAAGCACCGGCCGATGCCAATCCACGCCGGTCTGTCTGTTTACAACTTCCAGCAGCAGTTCTGGCAGTGTTTTGCCCCGTGTGGTCTTCAGAATCTTGCGTGGTATATTGGAGCTGCGATATTTTCGTTGTTGCGGCCGTGCGGCTAGTTCCTGCATAGTTTGGCGAGTTTTTCTGCGGCAGTCGAGGCTGCAGCGCGAGAATCCAAATGTCAGCGGCCGCCGCGCTAAACATGTATTACGCCAAACTCGACAACGATGCTTTGATCTACAGTGTCGAAGCTCGACCAGCCCTCTGGCACTGGCGTCACAAGGACCATAAAAATCGTTTCAAGAAACGGATGCTGTGGGCCGAAGTTGCGGCCGCCGTGCTTCCTGGCGTTACCGACGCAGGTGGGACAGTGAACTGTGTAATTGAAAGCAGTGCTAGTTGCGTTCTGCCGCCCTGAGCGTGTGCCACTTCTTCATCTTGCGGATATTTTTATCTGTGCAGAAGCGATGGTGCAGAAGCGGTGGAAATCGCTGCGAGACAAGTTCAGGCGTCTGGTGACTGCGCAAATAGCGCAGAAAAACGGCATCAAAACTGAAGATCAGGCTGCTGATGGCAACGCTGATGACGTCACATGGCCTTACTACGAGCAGCTCCTCTTCTTGAAGAATTCCATGGAGGGAATATCGTGGGTTCCGCGCTTTGTTATCGCTTCTCATCTTGCTATTAAAGCGTTTACTCATCAATTTTCCAGAGCACCGTAACAGTAAGACATTTCCTCAAATGGAGATCAGGCGTTACCTTTAAAAGCAGTAGCTTGTGCCAGACAACCCCTCATCTTTTGGCCTTGCAATTATTCTGTAATTATGCGTATTTGTAGTAGTATTCCTTATGACAACATTATTGACAGTAGACCCGAATACAGTATTTGCAGAAATGAAATGGCTCTCCCACTGTATGTGCCCAACACTGTATGTTTGCACTCGGTGAGCCAATCGGTTCCCATCAGATAGCCTCTTGGGAATGCTGAGCACACACTGCTTGTTGCATGGGCACTCAATGATCAAAGGGACGCTGGGTGTGTCTTGTTGTTTTTCGTCCGTGTGTTTTTTGTTGCAGAATCATACTCAAGTAATGGATTACTAACTTGCCCAGAATGCTGCTCTTATTAAGATCGAAGGGAACTGAGCGTGGGCACTCAGTGATCAAAGGGACGCTGGGTGTGTCTTGTTGTTTTTCGTCCGTGTGTTTTTTGTTGCAGAATCATACTCAAGTAATGGATTACTAACTTGCCCAGAATGCTGCTCTTATTAAGATCGAAGGGAACTGAGCGTTTCACCCCAAGAACCTTTGTATCTTCTCTTGGGTGATTCCACGAGAGATCGAACATGGCCTGTCCGATCGATACTTTTGTTTTGCCTGGGTTTTTTATATGTTATGTGGCCACATTCAAAGCGCACGGAACCGAAAACTTTATTTCCAAGAAACGCTCCCAGCGCACCAAAAGAATATTTGAAGGTAGCCGTGCGGGTGTCCTGTTTTTGATCACTGCAATATTTTCGGATTTCACAGCCGAATTTAACACGAACTATAAGTGTTGTGTCGAAAATTTTTTCTGCTGGTTTTAATACGCATTAATGTGAATTACATCCATGCTTTTTTTATGTCATCTTCAGCAGAAAAAAGCTGAAAAAATGGCAAACACGGCGCAAATAAAAAGGTTTGCTAAGTTTAATGCGCCTTGGTGCCTTTGCTATTTCACACAGGAACTTCAAAACCGTGTCAAATATTTTTCTAGAAAAGAGCCTGTACAATATTTCTCCGGAAAGTCGTTTTCCTATGGGCAGTGCAAAAGAAGAAAAAAATAGTTAAAGAAGCGAGTTTTTTCAAAAAATAAAATAAAAAGAACTCTGGTCTCAAATTTGACATTTTTTTATCGAAGAGCACTTATGTCAGTGAAAACACAGTTTTAATATCGTATGTCCTCATTTGCTTTGTTCACGAGATACAAGGGGCCAAAATGACCCTCAAAATGAGCTGTCAAGGGAAAGGAGAGTGAAAAGCAAGACTAAGGAAAGTGTGACGGGCACGTGGCTTTTGTTAACTTTGTAATTTACTTCTTAAAGGCCAACTCCGGCGATTTTTCGAGGTCCATGGATCTCAATAAAATTCGCTGGGTACGTTCCTTTTCACGTTCCCGTTATATATGCCAAATTACAAGATGGAGACATACGCAAATTCATTGCAAATGAATTTTATTGATTGCCCCAACTCTCCTCACCTCGCTTCCCAAAATTATTGGCAACATTGGGTGCGTGACGTCATTTTTGTTAAGCGGAAGTGACGGAACCGAGGGGCCCCTAGAGCGTCTGCTATCCGCAAGGCAACAATCGCGAGTGTTTGGCGAGCGCTTCGTTGGCTGGGCGTGTGAATTTCAGTTCCTTGTGGTAATTCGTGCGATGGGTGGCAAGTGGTGTCGCGTTGTGGGCTGCACACGATTCCCCGTTGGCAGTCACGAAACACTCGCACCTAACGATTACCCTGCGTCTCTATATTAGAGTGTTTTAGCTAGCAATGCCAGTTTACCGCACGGAAAGTACGGTAATACCGTACCGGCTAAAGAATGCACATGCGTGAACACCACGGAAACACTTCCCGTAGCATATACAGGGTGCACCGTGACCGGGCCTATATCGGTATACGGTGAGCTTCGCATCGTGCGAAACAACGTAACCTATGGTGCGAAAGGTGGCTCATACTTGGCTTATATTAAATTCCTTCGGCCGTACCAACGCGATGTTGAACGCCGTTATTGCCAAACTTATGCACTCCACCCATAGCAATATTAAGATGCTTTAGTTAGTCCGCGAACTTCTCAGCGATAGCATTTTACCCGATCACGGCCCCACAAACTTGAGCTCCCTGGACAGGTGGTTCCATCTGGCGGTGGAATGTGCAACCAGGCAAGCAAAGAGCTAAACAGGTGTGTTCCACTTCATCGAAGAGGATGGCCATTACAGTTGGCCTCCAAATGCGTCGGAATCGCAGCTGTCATTTTCCGACAGCTCAGCCTGTGCACGTGACACGGTCAGTCACACACAAGATTTCCGACGGAGTCACCTTTCAAATGAGCATCTGCTCTTCGCTGCTTTCGCAGCCTTCATACTACGCGCTGGCGGGACCGGCATGCCTTGCATGATTTCCGGTTTTGTAACCACTTATACGTCACGCGAAGACAGTATGCTCGGTTGGGTTTCGGTTTCGGTGTTGCGCTTTTTTGCTTATTTAAAATTATTCTCCAATTTTCCGAGTGTTTCTGCTATCGGACCCGTGACAGGAGCGTCTCAGAAATATAAAAGCACCATTACTTTGACATGGCCAAAAAATCGCCGGAGTTGGCCTTTAAGGTGTTCACCGTCAGGGGAGGAATTGACCCTACGCGATTAGACCCTGCCAATACGAGGCGTCCCTCTCTTCTGGTCTTTTAGCAGTCTGGCTATCTGCTTGCTCTTGTGCTGCCCTTCTCAGCCATGCTGAAAAGAAGGGGACCCAGGAGTGTGTTGATTCGACAGCGGACACTTGACTCGCCAAGCTACTGAATAAAAGAAGAGATCGTATTCTGCAAACTGTGCGGGAAAAAGGACACTTGCATGGCTATGCTCAACTGTTGGCGTCATTGTGCCATCATAAACAATAACATTTTTTTGCTTTCCTGTCATAGATACAGGTCGCGCACGACTTTGTTTTGAAATTATTTGTATATTTATGTAAAAATTTATTGTGCCTACTTTACGACATTGGTAGGTTGGTAGCCTAAAACGTGCTTTGCCTGCCTATTTTTGGCGCCTAGAAGATGCTTTTTTGATGCCTGAAAATCCGTCCTCTAATAATGACCCACTATCCAATAGCCTTACCGAGTTTTTTCGTTTTCATTGTCGTTTGAAAATTAACTCACCTTTTACAGTTTGTTCAAGTTTCACTGCCTTCCCCTAGCCTTTTTCCACATACACATTAGCATTGAAGGCTGACTTGAGCTGCTCAAGTGCCAAGCTTGTTTTGGGCATCACCCTTCATCTTCTCTGCGGTTTTCTCAAAGCTACAGCTGTACCTTCTGCAACCATGGATTATATTACGTGATTGTGTGCAATGTTTCAATCTACCCACCCAGACTATTGGGCACTCGAGCTATATAAGCATGTGTAGCTCAAGTGCCCACCGTTTTAGATGCGAAGCAGCTTTTGCGCTGGGCTTTGTCCGTAGTTCCATTGGCGACTGTCCGCTTTCTAAAACCTACCTTAGCCATCTGTAACATATTGAGCCAAGGAGAAGTCTTCTTGGTCTTGTTCTTCGACTGCCTTGATGATGATACGTGCAGAGCACTTTAGGGGCCAGGGCTGCTGTATGCTGTCCTAGCTTGGCGTAACGCAGACAAAACCACGTGTGTTGGCACGCGCTAGCGCGTTCGAGCCCGTGTAAGGGGCTGGGTAAGACGCTGTGGCCTCTCCCCCTTACACTCTCTCAGCAATCATGTGATGGCGTCGGCGAACGAGATTCTGCAGACGCGCGATGAACCAACGCGTTGTGTCCTAGTCAGAACGCGCTAGCACGTTCGGGCCTGTGTAAGGGGCTGGGTAAGACGCTGTGGCCTCTCCCCATTACACTCTCTCAGCAATCACATGATGGCGTCGGGGAACGAGATTCTACAGAGGCGCGATGAACCTGCGTGGCGTGCTCGAATAAGAGTTCGGGACGAGTAACAGCAACAGCAACTACAGAGAATTCATGGTGTGCTCCGCTTGCAAGGACGCGTTAACATCGGGCAAGGTGCCCGTAATGAACGGAACTTTAAGTCGACCCATGCGCTGCTTCGCATCCCCACATGGTTCCCTTTAGTGGGAGATGGTGTAATTTTTTCTGGAGTCTTGGGCTACAGCACACGTTTTTGTGTGCCAGTCCGCCCCATTGTAAGCCACTTCAGCTGCACTGCCTCACCCTAACTCCATGCTGGAATGCTGCAGCAATAGCTTTGTTATTTCCATTAATGGACGTCCTGACACCATTATGCTTAGATGCCTGAAGCGAGCACATAGTGATGACCCACAATTACAACCACCTTGCCCTCGATTTGACCCTCTGAACTCCACCAACTACCTTGTACATGCAGATCATGCCACAGTTTATCCACATGTCACACCACACCAGTGTCACCACACCAGCCAGGGGGGAGGGTTGGGGGTTTCAACCCCCCTCTGTCCCCCCCCAAAATTTCTGGCTATGCTACTGCACCACACTGTCTTCGAGTCTCCATCACGTGTCATCAGTACTTCCTTTTTTGGTGTTACAGTACACTGTAGTGGCTACGCCTAGGTGAAGGTCACAGCAACAAACACACGCAGACTCGAGCTGTGTGCACTTGTGCTAATGCTCGCTGGCGCTTATGACATCCACTGATGCTGCGGCCAGATTAAATAAATTTTTTTGTTGGAGCCTTGTCACTTCTTTACCTTCCTCTCAATCAAAGGCCCCACAGTATCAAACTTGGCGTGTTTCTGCTTCACCTCCATGCATTTCACCTCTTTGGTTTCTCATTCTCAAACAATGCAATAATTTCCTTGTTGAGAGTTGTGTAAGATTGTACTTCATCTTGTGCAGTCAGCCACTTGAAAAATTTATGGCTCTTTATGTGAGTATATATTTACAGGTCATTCAGCAATGTAAACGTACCGGGGGAACCTTCGGAAGAAATGTTGCTGAGAACTGCACCATACGGCGACGTTGACTGTGTCTCGCTGCTCTCAGTGGAAAGCAACCACGGTGCTCTGCCAGCTGCCTCCCCATCAACGGATTCTCAAGTGATGCTATCTGACCTATCAGAACAAGAGATTGCTGCTGCGGAAGCTTTGGAGGAGGTGCCATCACCAGTGCCTCAGCGAAGGCAGCGAAAAAGGAAGAGAGACGATGAAGACCTGCAGCAGCAGATTGATGAAGTGTCCAGTCCTCCTTGACAAGCACATGTCACCAGACGAGGACGAGTACTTTGCCATGTCCTTAGTGAGTCACATGAGGGCTGTAAAGCCAGAATATAAACTGCAAATGCGTGTTAAACTGTTGCAGGTTGTTCAGATGTTTAAAGAGCAATAGCTCAATGTTTGATGACTGTTCACAGAGATGGCCTGGGAATATGTGCCAATAATTTGGGGCGCATTTTCATCTCGGTCACTTGTGTGCATCATAAGTACAAAGAAGATAACAGATCCTCACAAATGGACATATGCAATTGCTTTTGTGAATATATTTAAATTTTGATGTGTAAATAAAGCTTGTTTGAAAAAGTTCTCTCAGCCTAGATTTTTACGAAAGTCTTAGAACACCAATAACATGTTATTAGTGAAACTTCATTTGCAGCCTGGAAATACCAGGAGCGTTGTGCTAAGATGTCCTGTGAGATATATGACGAATAATATTTGAGAACAAGATAAGTACCAAAAGGTGCAAAATTCCCACAGCGTAAAAAATCAGTAGCTATTCATGTGCCCCTGTTTTGTTCAATCAATACAATGCTAGCTTTTGCAGAACACTCATCTGGCTACACATTTTGTTTGCCCACTCCCTGTTTAAAGAGGAGTTCAATGGATGGTGATACGCTGCTTCCCTGCAAAATGGGCATAATTGCAGTGAAGCGCGTTTTATAAATGGTAAACAGTGGTTTACAGATGTTATAAAATATTTGAGATTGCCGGGGAGAAATTCTCGGTTACTTCGCCCAAGTTGGGAGGATATTGATATTGCCACAAGCATGAGATCAGTTTGTGTTATGCGGTGCTGCTTTGTAGTGCTAATGAGACGTTAATTCCACTCATTCCTTGTCAGCGTATCAGCAGTGACATTGTCACGTTATATTGGGGCTGTACTGCACAGAAACCCCTACCTATCTGAACACCAGGACATTGGCCTGACCCGATCACTGCCAGCACGACTCCATCTTCGTCATTTCCTTGTCCTCACCTCTCTTCCACAGTGGTACGTACAAGCTGACCAGCAATGACACTGGGTAACACAAACTGATCTGATGCTCATGGCAATATGTTAACGCGATAGCGTTAAAGAGTTCGTTTCGCAGAAATTCCGGTGATGGCGGCGGCGTCATTGGTGTGAGTGAAAAATCAGTGTTGTTCGATATAGATGCAAATAAAGAAATAATAAAAATATTCGCATGGAAATCGAACCCAGGACTTCTACGTGTCAAGCAGGTGTTCTACTGCAGAGCCACGCCCGTGCTTGAAACGGTTTCTAAATAACAAAACAAAACAAAAAAAAAAACCTATACGAATGTCATGCAGTGCAAGGAGTGTAGTTAACGCATGTAATATTGCGTGGCAGCAGCTTAGAATGGCACCAGGCGTGAAAACGTGAATTGCGCCACAAGTAGTTGGTTTAAAGGTCCACCAATTACAAAGCGCACAGGCATAATTAATCATCATTATCATTAACAAAGTCTATAGTTGTGCAAGTGCATATGTCGCCTTACGGACGCGTAGTGGGTACTTCGCCAATTTGCAAGAGGGAGAATTATGGCGTGGTGGCCACTTCGCAACTTTACGTGCACTAGGCATTCTGGGTTAGCTTGAAATGGCCAATGTTACGCGCACAGACGTTCCTTTTCTTGCGGCACGGTGTCCACCGTGAAGCGAAGCGAGGCTAGCGAATGAGAAGGAGATGCGAACGGGGCCCGATTTCGCTATCGCGTTCTACTCTAGAAGACAAAGCTCAAGCGGCCTCCAAGTTATTGCTTTCCTGAGAACGTTTTACAAACGTCAGATAGGGGTATACAGAGGTGGAAAGGAAAGAAATCGCTGGGTAAAGCTTAATTCGGCGGCTTCTCCACAACAGCGTGTGCCCTCTGGGCAGTCCGGCTTGCCCAAAACGCCGCCAAAACGCAAGGTCTGGCCGCCGCCTGAGGAAGGGGTCTACGGTAGGTCTAGTCTCCCGACGCCCCCCCCCTCCCGATCCCAGCAAGGACAAAATCACACCATCTTCGCTAAAGGGGACCATGAGGCTATGCGAAGCAGCGTTTCCGCATGTCGAGCCCACGTTTCAGAGGGGAAGTGGGAGAGGGGAAGGGGAGAGCGGGAAGTGGGAGAGGAGGTGTGTGGAGAGGGTTCGCGCATGCGCAGTAGGGGTGGTCACGCCGCTCACCACCACCGGATTGAACTCCGCCATAAGATGCTTCGCATCTAAAAATGTTTCGTCTCTCTCTTTCCACAACAGTTGAGTGGGTGGTGCTTTCTCGCTAAAAAGGTATAATTGCCGTGAAGCACGCTTTACACGAGATAGGTACGGGCATACAGAGGTAATTAAAGGAGTTCGATTTCTGGGGCAGGTTAAGCTTGGTTAACTTCCCCGCCTCTTTCGTTCGTTCCCCTCTTTCTGGGGGAGGTCTTCTTCGCTTGTTTCTGTGCAAGAGTTGAGCGGGCATTGGTATGCTGCTTCCCCGCAGAACGGGTGTAACTGCAGTGAAGCGTGTTTTACAAGCGACAGAAAGGAGTGAACAGAGGTGATCGCTGAAGGAAGTGGGGCTCCCCCGCAAGTCTCGAGCGAGCTTTGATATGCTGCTTTCCCACAAGAGTCCATAGATACAGTGAAGTGCACTTTACAGACGTCAGATAGGGGCAAACAGAGTTGATAAAAGAAATGAGATCCCCGGTGAAGGTTTTCTTCAGTGGCTTCGCCAAAAGAGTTCAACGGGCATTGATATGCTGCTTTGCCGCAAAAAGTGCATAATTTCAGGAAAGCAAACTTAAACAACGTAAAATTGTCAATTGTCAGAGGTGAATAAAACAAAGCCGAGATCTCTGGGAAAAGTGTTCTTCCTGCTTAGGGACCGCTGGTGATCATGGGTTCATCTTGAATGTGTTTTTTTAGCGTCAAAAATCAAAAATGCTTACGCTGTAAGCGTTGCTTCGCCGCTCGCGTCAACAGGATTTTTTTACAGTGAAACTTATAGTTGGTTTTGATTTTTATTTGATTTTCCTTAAAAAGCAGAATTTTGGTTCTGGTGAGAATTCGTTTTTCTATACGTCAGCGAGGCTGTTCATGACGGAGCTTGCCCATTCTCCGCTTTGTTCCTCTTGCAACGAGGCTGAACACATCGATCACTTTCTTTGGTCGTGACCGTGCTGTCGTGCTCAAAGTAACGGGCTCCTTGAGATTCTGTCCAAAAAAAGTATTCCGCATGCTTATCTGCAGTACTTGCTGTATTGAGGAGAATCCATCATAGTCTTGCTAGGAATCCGCGAGTCTTCCCTGTTGCATACGCACTAGATTGTTGGACGTCTGGTGCAAGACCTCGGATAAGCTCAGGAGGATAAACTGCCGACCTTGATTACCAGGATAAACTTGCTTATAGCTTGCGCCATCATCCTCATTAGAATGTGTGGAGGAGTGTAGGGGTAAGAGCATTTGAATAAAGCACACAGACGTTTGCACGCAGTCTCGATTTTTCAAGCTGTTTATTACGTTGACTGCGTCTGTTCCATTGAATACACAGTGCACGGAGGATGACGCTTCGCGGGGGATGGCAATCTACACTTTCGTGGATGACAATTTTCTCTTTCGTGAACCTTGTTACATCTTGTGGGCATCCATGGAACTTATTTGCCATAAGGTGCGTCGGTTGTCGAGGAGAATGCATTATTTGATAATTGGCTGGGAGTTTTGCAGTGCGTCTATCTGAAATGGTCAGCCATTAGGGCCAACAGTTGTCGCATGGAGAAATCGCGTGCTAGTCCTTGCCGCCAGGCTCAGGATGTTCGCAGTACTCGCCGCTCTCACGCTGCGCATGAGTTCGAGGAAACGTGGAATGCAGTGCAGAGTGGACTATTGTCGTTAGCTTGTTAACGTTGCCGCCGAATAATTTTCTCTCATTATTTTATAGTAGGAGACGTTGAAATGAGAGACATGATGGATATCGAACCCCGTACCTACTCTATGATATCCTTATACTCAAATAGGCTTCCCTTAATGTCAAGGGCTGAAAAATAAATCTCTGATCGCTTCAAACCATAGTTACCGGTCAGTCCGCTAAGCACTACTTTGTGCTATCAGCATTCTTCGCGGCAGCGTTCACGTAATCAGTCGATGTGAGATTAATCTATTATCACCACATCCGATCTGGTCTTTTTCACAATAACACTCTGATTCTCCAACACAGACCGCATGTATGTACTCTTTTTTACCGAGGGGACAACATCCAAGCAAATTTTTATCCCTTCACTTTTGATATAAGTGACAAAGACGCCAGAAAAGGAGCTTGCTGCGTAGTTGATACGCGTACTGAAAAAAAAACGACAACCTTTAGAACGTCTGCTGGACAGACATGCATGCGGCATCTGTAACGGATGTTTTAAGGCTAAAACTTTTGATGCCTCATTAAACACGACAATTGACCGGCGTCCCGCGTCGGTGTCCCGCGGCGTCGGAGCCAACACGAGTGATACAAAAAAATCATCAGCACGGAATAACGTCACCATACGATGTCATGATGACGTCACAGATCGACAAAATTGGGGACATCATGACGTCATTGTAACGTGATTTGATGACGTCATCATATGACATCGTCGCTTGGTGAAAGGTGGGCCGATCACGGAGGCAGAACAAAACCAGATGAGGTGCAGAAAGCTTGCAACGCCTCCGATCCTGGATGCAGTGCAAAACTACGTTAGGTGCGGAAAGCTTTCAATGGATGCCGGGGCAGGATCAATACATCGACTGAGAAAAGGAATAAGATGGCTTTCGCCTTCGAGTTGTCTTAGGTGAATGCATAAGCGACCCTGTGATTTTTTTCAACAGTGGAAGCTGAAAAGTAATGTCTAGCGTCTTACCTTTTCAAGAGCGATTAACAAGAGGTGCTGTGCCGGGCCGACGTTCGTGACTGAATGTGCTGAGATGAGCATCAGCGACTCGAAAAACAATATCACATCTTTTGTGCTATCTACTGATTAACGTCGTGACGGCGCGCCAGTAATAGTCGATCATAGTGTGGCGTAGATGTATTTATCGCTCGCCATGCTTTGTGTGGCATCTCTGGTGCCGCTTTTTTTTTTTTTTGAAAAAGAAAACGACCGAAGTAAATTACAAGAAAATTAATTGACCTTTATTAATACAACGACGCTGAACAACCTTAACCCGGTCTACGTTTTTGTACTTGGACGTCGACACAGCGAGCCAAGTACCGAGCGCATTCGCCCAGTAAAAAGCTTTTGAAGTTTCCACCTCAGTTACATAAAGTAGTTTCACAGTGTCGACGCTCATATTTGTAGAGCCACTTCTTCCCTGGTTGGCGACCCGGACGGCTTTAGTATTACAGGCATAACGACACTCGGCCAGCTAGAAAGAATATACGTGAGACATGAATTCGGCAGAATGCTGCAGGAGCACTATTATGTGGTAGTACTCATTCACCTTCACACGTAAGCTAGATAGCTTCGGTTGAGTCATCCTTAAAAAAAAAAAAAAATGTCACCAACGTAACGCCCAGTGTTATAGAGGGTGTTTGTTTTTATAGAAAATACACATTTTTTTTAATAAAAATCCTGTGACAGTAGGCCTCTTGCCGTTTTCGCACATGAACTCTATGTCGAGGCGGAAAATCTTTGCCGCAGTTAAAACGACAGTGTTGCCACTAATTATCAAAAACTTGTTAATTACTTTTTAATTATTGACTTGAGGGCAGGTGTTTATGTTAGAAAGTTGTAGTGCCTGCCAATTTATGGCAAATCCCATTATTTTTTTTTGAAATCACAAAAGTTGCACGTAGGTCGAGATATTCATGATCGAACTTCAAGGGTGAAATCGAAACTGATCGCGCCCGGCGCGCTCAAAGTGCGGCGGAACACCGGGACGACACGTGATAGGGAAGTGACGAAATTCGAATGAAAGCGCGCAGAAGCAGAGTCTGGCCAGAAAAATCGGCAATCATTCTGAAATACACAAGTAGACAGCTTAACGTTTCTGTGCGATGGGTGGTGCTTATGTGTTTCGAATAACTATTTCGCGTGCCTTCAAGAAGAAACGCCGAAGTGGAAGCGCCTGAGTTTTACGCTTACCAGACAAAGAAAAGGTTGATATCGCGGTTTTCTTGCGCACAGTTCGAAAGAAACGGATAAGCACCAAACACTACGCGCGAAAATAAGGCGATGTGTGGACACAAGTGAGATGACTTGCAGCTTTTCACGAAAACATACGGCCGCGGCGCGCCTTCATTCAAGTTTCGCCGCTCCCTTGTGACGGGCAGTTCCGGTCTGACGTACAGAGCGGTCGCGCTTCGCGCGCGCTTTGCGCGATCAGTTTCGATTTCGCCCTTGACATTCGATAAAGAATATCTATTACGGGCAATTTTTGGGATCTGTAAAAAATAGGTATGCCATAAATTGGTACGCACTACAACTTCCTAATGTGAACATCTGCCCTGAAAGTTAATGATTAAAAAGTTAATTAACGAGTTTTGTTAATTCGTGCTAACAGTGTCACTTTAACTGCGGCAAAGTTTTTCCGCCTGGACGTGGAGTGCGTGTGCGAAAAGAGCCTTATTGTCCATAGGACTTTTATAAAAAATCTGTATTGTCTAAAAAAAAACACCCTGTATGCGTGCAAATCTTTCAAAAGCCGCACTTTGCCTTGCAACATATAGTTGATTCTGGCGATCTTGCAGGTTTACTCGGGGGCTCTTGATTTGCATTAATTACGGGGAATAAACAACTCGTTCGCCTGTGGTTAACTTACTAAAATCTGCGCTGGTGGTATAACCCATGGGTCCCCGCTACCAGCATTATTTTTCTTTCTCGCACAGCTGTGGCCATCTTTTTCTGTAGAAGTATCACTGCACACTTTCTTTTTCTTCCTGAGCACTACTAAAAGAAAAGAAGAAACTTGCGATTTGTACACAATGCTGTCATATGCATGCAAGTTAACTATTATGCCGCTGCGTGTACCGGCGAACCCACAAAAATCTCGCACAAATGATAGTTCACTCTCCGCCATAGGCGCATAGGCGTGCGCAGGGTTCCCGATCAGGGGGGGCAAAGGTTCACCGCAGAGCCCCCCCCTCCCTACTAAGTCAATGTATGGGACAGACTTTGCCCCCTCCCCCCTCTTAGGTGATTAGGCACCCCCCCCCCCGCCCCCCCCCCCCCCATTGCCTTGTCTTTGCGCTGCGTTCTTATCGTGAGGGCCTCAGTGGGTCAGGAAGAATGGTAAGGGGGGGGGGGCAGCAATTGAGCCTTTTAAAGCCTCCTTTACCATGTCCCAGTCTATGAAGACGTAGACCAGAGCACGACGGTCCAATAGGCACCAGCCATTAGGCAATTGTTCACGACCGTAAGTTCCTAGCGACCAAGCTAAAGCTACAACACGCGCCCACATCCAGTCTTATAGCAAAAGGAGGAGGTGGGGTTGTCAACGCGTCCCGCCCGCCCTATCAGTGGCACATAAGCTTGTCCCTCTCCGGCAAGCTTGTCAGGCACCATGAGCGCAGCACGGCTTACAGTAAACGGCGCAATGGGCAGTGCGCACTGCTGCGGGCCCTCGTCTATACACGCTCCTTTGGTAAACACTAGGCCCGCGTGAAAATATTTTGCGAGGTTATATTTGTTTAAATACACCGCGCTCACTCTAGAGGGATGCCCTATATCCTGTGGAAAATCTGTTTGGGGGCATTTTAACAAACGCTTAACGTAGGATAAAAGTCAGTGCACTCCATTGTTCAAGAGAACACGCAAGCGGATGGGTATGCGCTTCTCGTGCACGTCCTGGCGCGGTTGGCGACGGAAGCGACGTTCGTGCACTGTAAGATCTAGCACGGGGCCACCTTTTCTAATTCGTAAGCAGCACAACCAGTCTATTTTGAGGTCTTCAAAACTTGAACACGGCCGAGCTTGTGTTTACCGTACGCAGGACGCGTTTATCGCTAAATAAAGGCGAGTACAGCGCTCGTGTCATTCGTGTTTCTTTCTCTGCCTTCGCTTTTCCTGAGCGGCGAACACGAATTACCGCCGTCAGTCGCACGCGGAAAGAAAAGGAGATGCGACGCGTATGTTAGGTCACGCTGAGAAGCGAATTTCGCTGCGTTCTGAGGTGACGAGTTGATCCTTCATAACTCATTCTTTGGAGTCAGCGATTCGCCTTTTCGGTGTTCTCCACATTTACTCATAAAATATCTCGTTTTTCACATATCATCTAGTGTGAAATTAAACGGCATGGGCGTGAACTTCTGCCGAACGTAACTCAGATCGGCTAAATGAGGTTACTACTCGCATCTAGCTCAGTCGGAGCGGGAGCAATTTCTTTTCACTGACGCATGCTTCCTGAACGCCGGAACACCTGAACACCGGGATAGGGCAGTCGTCCTGCGTTCATGGCTAATTCATTTCCATGTCCTTCCTGATGGTTCACTATCACAAGATTATCTCACATAGATGCGATGGTCTTCCCCGGCGTTGCAGACCGCTCAGAGTAGAAGGTCTACATTCCATTTCTTGTTCAGCTTAACTTTGTATAAAAGAAGGCAGCAGTGGCAAAGAGTTCAAAACACCTCCTGTGAAATGCTTATACGATGACTGATCCCGTTGACTTCTCGCAAGAGTATCTGAAAGTAAAAGAGGAAAAATGGAAGTCAGGTTACATTTAGGCAAAAAGTTTTGGCAAAGAAAAAAAGGATCAAAAGCTGTTGGCGAAAGGCTCTTTGCGTAGGTAACGTCCGGCGTCGAAGTCTCCCAGGCACTTACAACTACCCATGCCATAGTTATATATATATATATATATATATATATATATATATATATATATATATATATATATATATATATATATATATATATATATATATATATATATATATATAATATGAGTACCTTAGCTTTTCCTGCTGGTCAGTTATTTCGCGAACAAGTGCCCACTGATGTCATGATGGCGATGATCGTTATTGCCGTCCACTTTGGAAACAAGGCAGCGACTAGCAGCCGCTTACTTTGTTTGCTATACAGAGGTGTTATATCATTTTGGAAGTTTCACAAACAGGGGTATATTAGATAGCCCTATTTCTACCTGCCTACATCGCACCTCTCTTAAGATTTCGACGCACAAAAAGTACACTTGGTCAGAATTCAATTAAATTCAATTCGGATTTCACTCACTTCATCCAAAGGGCATCACATGACATACTTTATAGTCATATTGTACAGCTTTGTCCCGCAAAAATCTAAACTTTAAAAACTGGAGGCGACCCTAACACTGGTAGCGGTACTCGCACCTCGACATTCATGTGCCCTTGCGTTGCTTAACTGGAGTCAGCAAAAATATATGACATTCACTCTGAATTCACGAAATAGAGCACGAACAGGACTCACTTTGATTTGACATGTGGTACCGAAGTCTATCTCTGTCGCATTCGGCCTCTGAGAGCTCTTCCATGTCCACCACTTCTCCGTTCATCAGCACGTCTTGTTTGCTAAACTTCCTTGGGCTTCTGCGCAAAAATGTGATGTGCGGCAGGAGATATTTGTAAGTTTCGCAAGTTTACCCAGTGCAAGCTTATTGTTAAGAAGCTTGTACTTGATAGAGCCCGAAAAAAAAAAAGGGACAGCGAAACAGTCGGACTTGAGCCGAACTATTCTTCGCTGTCCTTTCGAAGCTTTCAATAGAAAAACGCAGCTTTCAGATCGTTACGTGCACAATATCCAGAGCTATATCTCGAGTCACATGCCTTGACAAGCCATAAACTGTTATATTCCTTCAAGAATTCTGGATCGCGGAGTCAGCCGCCGTGGTGGTACAGTGTTTACGGTGCTCGGCTGCTGACCCTAAGGTCGCAGCTTCGAAGGTCGCGGCTTCGGGTCCCATTTTCTATGAAGGCGAAAATGTGCGAGGCTCGTGTACTTATATTTAGGTGCACGTTAAAGAACCCCGGTTGTCTAAATTTCCGGAGTCCTCCACCACGGTGTGCCTCATAATCATACCTCGGTTTTGGCATGTAAAATTATTAGATGAAAGAGTGTACCTCGAGGTGCGCCAACTTGCCATACAGTAGTCACCGTTCGAACACACACACACACACACACACACACACACACACACACACACACACACACACACACACACACACACACACACACACCAACACCACACACACACGCGCGCACACACACACACGCACACACACACACACACACACACACACACACGCACACACACACACAAACACACACAAACACACACACACAAACAAACAAACAAACTGTTAAGCTGTTTATTGGACAGCACTCGGCGACAATGAGCTATGGCGACAGTCAAGGCAAAAGCACGGGCTCCGAGCGCGAGCGGCGTTTAGAAGAGGACGACCCACTAGGAGCCGCTGGAGAGGGCAACCGTTAAACAGTACCAATTGCTTCGCCACAATTACCCCGGGTACGAAAAGGGAGCCGTCCGGCGACCTAACAGCTCGTCACTATGAGTGGGTCATAGTAGGCCTTGAGGCGCTCCACGTTGACTATGTCGCGCCCTCGACGGCGCATATCCGAAGCTGGTTCGATGGGTTCGATCAGGTAGTTGACCGGGGATGTTCGCTCGACGACCCGGTAGGGGCCTTCGTATTTCGGCAGTAGTTTTGACGAGAGACCACTTGCAGTGGTAGGGACCGAGAGCCATACGAGCGCTCCGGGGAGGAACATGGACTCAGAAGTGGTGGTGCCACCGCGAAGGCTCTTCTGCCGCTCTTGTTCGTGCGTTGTAAATGACTTTGCAAGCTCGCGACACTCTTCAGCAAGCCTGGCTGTGTCAGAAATAGGCGCACAATCAGATGGATCCGGCTTGTAGGGTAGTATCGTGTCAAGTGTGTGCGACGGGTGCCTTCCGTACAACAGGAAAAAGGGTGAAAAACCAGTAGTGCTTTGAGGGGCGGTATTATAGGCGTAGGTGACGAAGGGCAGAATGGCATCCCAATTTGTGTGATCGGCGGCGACGTACATTGAGAGCATGTCGCCGAGCGTGCGGTTAAAGCGTTCGGTTAGGCCATTCGTCTGCGGGTGGTAAGCAGTAGTTTTGCGGTGAACAGCATGGCACTCTTGAGAATGGCTTCGACGACCTCCGACAAGAAGACACGGCCTCGATCGCTGAGGAGCTCCTGGGGTGGACCGTGACGCAGCATGAATCGGTGTAGCAGGAAGGAGGCAACATCGCGCGCTGTAGCCGCTGGGAGGGCAGCGGTTTCGGCGTATCGCGTTAGATGGTCGACGGCGACGATGGCCCAACGGTTACCAGCCGACGTCAGAGGAAGTGGTCCATATAAATCGATGCCCACGCGCCCAAACGGACGGTTAGGGCAAGGTAATGGTTGTAGACCGACTGGTGACACGGCGTTGAAGGTTTTCGGCGTTGGCAATCGAGGCAGGAGCGGACGAATTTCTGCACGTAGCGGTACATCCCTCGCCAGAAGTATCGTTGTCGAATGCGCTGATAAGTTTTGGATACCCCAGAGTGCGCTGCATTGCGGATCAGAGTGGAAGGACTCGCATATTTCAGCACGCAGACTTCGGGGTATCACAAGTAGCCATTGGCGGCCGTCGGCGTTGTAATTGCGTCGGTGCAGTAGGTCTGTCACGAATGGCGAAATGGTGGGCTTGACGACGCAACGCGCGAGGTGGTGGTGTTGCCGATGGATCAGTGAGCAAGTCTATCAGCGAGGCGATACACTTATCCTTGCGCTGCTCGGTAGCGATGGTGTGAACATCGATAGAGAAACAGCAATACTGTGAGATACTGAGCAGGAGGCATTGTCGTCAGGCAAAGGGGAGCGCGATGAGGGCGTCGGCGTCAGCATGCTGGCGTCCGGTTGCGGTACAGCACGCGGATGTCGTAGTGTTGCAGGCGAAGTGCCCCAGCGGGCGAGACGGCCCGAGGGGATCCTTCATGACGACAGCCAGCATAGTGCATGATGATCGGTGACCACATCAAATAGGCGACCGTACAAATAAGGTCGGAATTTTTTAAGAGCCCAGATAATCGCCAGGCACTCTTTTTCCGTAACGGTGTAATTGGTCTCGGCTCTAGTAAGCGTACGACTTGAGTATGCTACGACATATTCCGGGAACCTGGTTTGCGCTGTGCAAGAACAGCGCCGAGTGCCTACACCGCTCGCGTCCGTGTGTCCTCCGTTGGGGCCGTAGGGTCGTAGTGAGTAGTATGGGAGGAGACGTCAACAAACGACGGAGCTTGGCGAACGCGTCGTCGCATTTCGGACGACCACGAATGTAGGGGCCCGTTACTCCCAAGGAGCTTCGTCAGCGGCGATATGATGGCTGGCAAAGTTGCTATGAAACGTCGAGAATCTATGAGCACATGTCCGACGAAACTGCGCAATTCTTTGACGGACGTGGGTTTGGGAAATTCGGCCACGGCCCGAAGCTTGGCCGGATCGCGAAGGATTCCGTCCTTGGACACTACGTAGCCTAGGATTGTCAGCTGCCGTGCTGCAAATCGGCACTTCTTCAGATTCAGTTGGAGGCCGGCGTTGCTCAAACGCGTCAGAACATGCCGCAGACGTTGAAGATTCGTGGAGAAGTCCGGAGCAAAAACGACGACGTCGTCCAGGGAACACAAGCACGGTGTGCCATTTCAAGTTGCGCAGACCCGGTGTCCATCATGCGCTCGAAGGTCGCAGGCGCATTGCACAGACCAAACGGCATGACGTTGAACTCGTACAAGCCGTCGGGCGTGACAAAGGCAGTCTTCGGTCGAGCATCATCAGCCATGGGTACCTTGCCAGTACCCCGAGCGCAAATCGAGAGATGAAAAGTATTCTGCTCCTTGGAGGCTGTCAATCGCGTCGTCGATGCGCGGCAGCGGATAAAATCCTTCCGAGTGATCTTGTTGAGCCTCGGTAGTCCCACAGAACCGCACAGAACCGCCTTCTTGGCAACGAGAACAACAGGAGACGCCCATGGGCTGTCCGAGGGTCGAATAACGTCGCGTCGAAGCATATCGTCGACTTGCTCATTAATTACCCGTCGTTCTGTGGGAGACACGCGATATGGACGTTGCCGCAGTGGTGGTTGGGCGCCAGTGTCGATGCGATGCGTAACAGCGGACGTGCGGCGAGAGAAGTTTGCCCGACATCGAAAGAAGAACGAAATTCTTCCAACAGGCACAGAAGCTGGAACGCTGGACCGACGTAAGGTTGTCAGCAATGGCGGGACCAATACATCCGCGGGTGATGAATCAGACGTGGAAACGGCACTGATGGTACGGGAACTGGTGCAGTGCGAGTCATCGGGTGCGTCCAGAACTTGTGCGTCTTCGAGGGGCTCCACTCTGCCGAGACATTCCCCTCGCACCAACGTAACAATGTGCGGGGATGGGTTGGTAACAAAAATAGCGGTGCTACCCTGAGTGACTTGCGCGGTCGCGAAAGGTACCAGCAATCCTTTCCTAGTGCAAACGCGGTCAGATGGCGAAAGGAGTGCAATGGTGTCGCAGAGACCGGCGCAGTAAACTGGCACGGCCGTCGACGAGCTTGGGGAACTTTGGTATCGTCTTTGACGAGGATCTTGGTGCATGCTGATGGACTGTATGCCGGCGTCATATGTGAGAACGGTGAGAGCTCGAGGGCGGCTGGTGCGCAGTGAATTATGGCGTCGTGGCGGGAGAGAAAATCCCATCCCAGGATGACGTCGTGGGAGCATGCAGCAATTATGATGAACTCGACGTCGTACAGAACGTCCTGGATGACGACGCGAGAAGTGCATACTGCTGTAGGCCTAATACTCTGGGAGCTGGCGGTACGGAGGGACATCCCAGAAAGTGGCGTCGTCACTTTTCGGAGTAAGCGGCTAAGTTTTTGCGTCCATAACAGATACGGCGGCTCCAGTGTCGATAAGGGCAGATGCGCGAACACCGTCCACAAACACGTGTATGACATTCGATGGACTTCGCTGAGGGCTTTTACAGTTCGATAGCGTCGCAGCCCTTGCCTCGTGGACTGCGACGACTAGTTTTCCTGCTCTCGTGCGACAGAACGTGGCCGCATTGGTGACAGTGAGCGACGTCGTGGAGACGGAGAGCGGCGAGTGGATGAAGCTGGGCGTGACGTCGGTGACATAGGCGGGTCGTAGAATGCACGGCTGGACTGGCTGGTGGTGGGTGACGCGAATCGAGGCGGCTGCACGCGATGGCAGTAACGTGCCACGTGACCGGCATAACCGCATGCAAAGCAGATGGGCCGATTGTCGGGTGTGCGCCATCGGGTCGCCGGGGCAGGTCCCGCCCATGTCGCAGGATGCGATTGACGGGGCGGCTGCTGAAACGAACGCATGGTGGGTTGCAGTCGGGGCCTAGGGATGACGGCAGCATACGGAGCCGGCACGCCCGCTTCGAAGGACGGAGGTCTAGCGGCGGCTTCGGCGTAGCTCAATGGAGCAGCCGCAGGGATTGCCTGGTGCGTCCTAGCGACAACTTGAGCGTAACTCTGTGGCGCAGGAGTCGGAGGTTGCTGGTGGTACTCAGGCATCACCTCGGCAATTTCCTGCTCAATTGCTCGTCGGAATGGAGGAAGAAGGGTCGTCGACGACTGTTGAACGTGCGGTGGGTGGGCGAAGGCCAGGAGAGAGAACTGGCGTGCGATTTCCTCGCGCACGAATGCCTTCACTTCTGCCAGCAGCGTGGCCCTGGTCAGGTATGACCGCCAAGCCAGCAAGCTCGTCGTCGCGTGATGGAGAGGCGACCGGGTCATCGAAACGTTGCCGGCGGAGCTCCTGTAGCTCTGGCCACAGTGTTATGACCTCGGTCACGGTGGAAGGGTTTTTGGCAAAGCAACATGGTGAAGGCATCGTCGTCAATGCCCTTCATAATGTTCCGGATCTTGTCAGACTCGCACATGGTGCCGTTGGCTTTCTTACACAAGTCCAGGACGTCTTCGATATAACTGGTGAAAGATCACCGGCCTGCTGAGCTCGTTCGCGTAAGCGCTGTTCTGCTTGCAGCTTACGAACTGCAGGGCGGCCAAAACGTTGGTGACGGCGGTCTTGAATCCGACCAAGTCGCAAAATCGGACGCGTGGTTGTTGTACCACAGCTTGCTACTCCCGCGAGGTAGAAGACCAAGTTGCTCAACTTGCCTGATCGGTCCCATTGTTGGGAACGCTCACGCGCTCGTAAATTGCGAGCCAGTCCTCCACGTCGGTGCCATCGGCACCAGTGAAGATAGGTGGATCGCGGATGCGTGGGACACCGGGACATGTGGTCGGTGTGGGAGGCGGCGTTTGCTGAGCGGCGTCTTGAGGCATGGTAGACGGCAGAGTACGGGAACGAAGCTCCAGGGGCATCGAATGGGAGCACAGCACTCTCCACCAATTTGTTAAGCTGTTTATTGGACAGCACTCGGCGACAATGAGCTATGGCGACAGTCAAGGCAAAAGCACGGGCTCCGAGCGCGAGCGGCGTTTAGAAGAGGACGACCCACTAGGAGCCGCTGGAGAGCGCAACCGTTAAACAGTACCAATTGCTTCGCCACAAAACAACCAAACAAACAACCAAACAAACAAACAAACAAACAAACAAACAAACAAACAAACAAACAAACACTGACAATACCTACCTGTAATGTGGAACTTCCTCTCCCCTTGAATACTTCGTCTCATTGCCGACGAACTCTACAAAATCTGAAGACAGACATTTAGTTCTTTTTATGATACGGCACAGAAAAGTAAGCCAAAGGCTACATTGTCTAAGCAGCCATTCTGAAATCGATGCCATGCCGTGACAACAATGTACGAGAAGAAGAACGCAAGCTGAAAGTTTTGCGTCTTACCTGCGTACATGTCGGTCTCTCCATCTTAAAAACAAAAAGAAAGAAAAGCAAGACACGTGACAACCGAATGACAAACATTGTGCTGCGGGCCTCTACTTAAAGGGACACTAAAGTGAAACAATGAATTGGGTTAGATTGATAAATTGTAGTCTGAGAACTCCACTGTCGTTAATTTTACCATCACAGGCTTATTAATAGATGATAAAATCAAGTTCAAAGTTTAATTTTTATATTTCGCGCAGGAATCTTTGCGCGTGACGTCACGGATTTCAAAGTGTATTTATCGTATCTGGCGCCATTGGCTCAACAAAATTTCCTCCAACTTGCTATGTTAAGTCTATGGCCCCATCAGAGGGGACCATAAATTTTTACCGATTAGGAACTACGTAGGCCCTAGTAGGCGCCGTCAAAATCTGTGACGTCATGGAGACTGATGCGGAAACTTCAATGGTGGCGTCGCCCACCCACATTTTATTTTTGCGCGTTTTCTCGCTTACTAACCGTCTTATCGCAGCAAGCGTAGGTGTTTTTGGTGTCGTCGAAAGAGCAGTTTACTAATACGAGAAAACTCGTTTTTCATCTTTAGTGTCCCTTTTACAGGCGGCCCGGTGCTCTCATTCAACGTTAGCCACAACAGAAACACTTGATACACTTCATATAGACTTTGTAATACGTACAATGGTGCTCCAGCACCGTCCCGCGTATGTTATCGTCGTGAAGAGACACAGAGACACAGCTTTCGCGTTTTACACAGGAAGTGCATGTCATGCAGGCAGCGGTGAGGGTGGTAAATAAAATCTCATCTCGCGAGAGTTGCGGCAGTGCAGAAAGAAGCTTGGTGAAGCGGAAAGCACAACTGCTGAACCCATAGAAGCATTCGTAAAAATAAATGTGTGCAGCTATGTAGGTGCACACGTTGCCTCTGCGACGTGGGTACTTCGCCACTTCGCAAAATGATCACGAATTAAGGCATACTGGGTACTTCGCTACCATATACTCGCACTAGGCGCTCTGAAAGAGTTACAGCGGTTTCTCCGCAAGGCCGCTCATCCAGTTTAAGCTGGCACTGTGCTGCGTGCTCCGCGCAGACCTGGGGATTTTTAACAAGCCATTTAATAAATGAAATTCCAGGTTTTTTGCGGACAAAACTCGCAATATGACTGTGCAGTACGCCGTACAGGTAACTCCTTATTGATGTTGATCACTTGATGTTTTTTTTTTACGCGCACCTAATTTAGGTGCACGGGCAATTTCGCATTTCGCCCCCATCTAAATGTGGCCGACGTGGCTGGGAATCGAACTCAAGCCCTAATCCGCCTCTTACCAAAGCTGCTATGTAACCGTGGCGCATTACCAGCTATTTGAAAGCTAGGGTTAAAATAATGGCACACTCTTTTCTTTCTCTTTTCCCTTGTTTACTGGTTTTAACATGGCGAACAGAGCAGATAACGAAAAGCGACATTGCACCTTAGCCACGTGAAATTACTTGGGAACCATCGTAAACGGTGTAGGGACATATTTCTAGGTTTATAAACCCGCTTTTAGACTGACGGGACTAGCTTTGAAACCTTCTTCCCATAAATAAGCCAGACTCGCGAGGAACGGAGCCAAACGCAAGTTATGCTCAAAGTTATCTGTAATTCATGGCAGCTGTCTCAAAACAATGGTTGCTGCATGTTTGTAACGCTTATACGACTCCGTGTTTTTCCTAAGCGATCTCGTTACCTGAGCGAATCGTTCCTAATGGAATCGAACATCGCCTAGCGGCCAATTTTTATAGCGTGCAAACAGAACAAAAAAGGAAAATAGTATGAAAGTGATAAAGGAAACTAACTGTTGCGAGAGATTACAACGGAAACATCCTGAAAACATCAAGTCGATGTGCCTTGGAGTGAGTCATTAAAGTGCGACTGAGATCGGACAAAACAAATTTGCCCGTGTGCCCATAGACTGAGTTGTATATTATCGAAATGCGACGCTACAAGCGATGGTGCAGGTGCGGCACTAGGACTAGGACAAAATGCGTCTAAGTGGGAAACATATATAGCAAAAGCAGAGATGCAGTGCTCTACAGCTGGGATTCTACGTGGGTGGAGTAATCAAAGAGCGTACCTTGATCTAAACTGAACGCCCCTGTGGGAAGCGGTTGCATCCAGAGCCTTGCATAAGCTGTATAGTCTTCACTCTGCTGAAGCAAAGGAGACACCAGAGAGCTACGATTTACCATTCTGTCCTCGTCTATAGTGCCGCACAGCTGCGGTGATCTTGATCTAAGCGGCGCTTAAGATGTGCTTTACTCTCGTAGGGCAGTGACCGAACGGTTACATCAATCCCCTAATGGTAAACCAAAACATTACAGTCGTTAAGACGTTAAGCTTTCATTTCAATAACAACCGCTTTCTTCCGAGCCTGACATGTTTGCAATATTCGAAAGAAGTTGCTGCACAAGTTAGACCATCTTTACTCAGACCGAGCTGTAATATCAACACCTTCGCGTCGTCTCGTTCCAGTTATTTTGCCATTTTATAAAGGGAGTTCTACTTTACATATATATAGTCAAACTGGTCACTTTAAACCAAACTTTTAAGGCTCTCTTCTTTATGACATTTATGGAGCAATGGCTAGAGATGCAGCTTTATATTCCTGAAATCTTTTGAGCAGTTTATTAGTGTCGCATCCGCAGGGCTCCTTAATTACGATTACGTCAGAGCGAGTCGGCTCATTGGTAGAGGACAGAAATGTGCAAACTTGTATTCACGATCGTTTAGTATTCGGTATTCTACACAGATCCTTATTTTTAATATATGCCGCTGTTGTCCCCCGCAGGCTTGTTCTCTTAATAGGCACGTCGAAATAGTTCTTTTAGCTGCAAATCAGTTCTGTGGAATCCCGCAAGGTGGCGGAAGGGTTAAGAAAGGGAAAATAGACAACCACCCGTTTGCAGCACGAAGCCACAAGTAAATCCATACGGATTTCATGTTGGTCCCGGGTTCGATCCCCGGGCCAGGATGAATTTTTCGGCAACTAAGAGGCTTTATTTATGAGAAATCCGTATGGATTTCCTGGTGGCTTCGTGCTACAAACGGGTGGTTGTCTATTTTCCCTTTCTTAGTGCTTTTAGCTGTACTTGAGAAGTTGCCGAAGCATCAAGAGCTCGTTCAATGCTACAATGTCACATATATTTTGAGGAGACACGGTGTTGAAGAAAAGCGAGACATTCATGACTATTACGTCACAGAGAGACGCCCGTTATGAACGAGCTCTTAGGGACACGACGCTATTTTAGCACCATTTCGTTTATTTCCAAAAAGAAGCCCACATTATCTGCAAGGATGCGTGACCTATGTTCATTGGATACCCGCTTATACTCTGAAACACCGACAGGGCGAGACAATCTCAAGTTTGCTGGTTACATTGCAGTCACGAAAAAAAAATGGGACGACGTTCAAGAAAATTTAACATCCAATGCAATAAAAATTATTAACCAGAACACCGAAAAAGTAGACATAGCGAAGAACTGAAAAAAAAAACAAGAATAAACATAAAGGTAACGATCTCTCAAATTATTCACAAGTTGAGCGTCAGATGCACACTAGATGCACACTAGATGCACGTGAGATGTCTAGATAATGGCACATGATGAAGATGAGCTTTAAGCGACCGCGAAAACTTACTTTGAATTAGTTTCAAGGAAAGGGAATGCGCATATTTTATTAAAACGTATACGTTTGTTACAAGCGTTAAGAGTTGCAAATGTACGCGAATGCAGTTGCCGGTATGACGCCGATTCCGCGGGAATACGCCCGTCAAAGTCTGTAAGCTTCTGTGGGAAGCCACAAACCCTAGCCCCACGTTTCCTGCGTGTTTCCTCTCTAGTAATCGTAGCAGAAGTGTAAGGTTAGCAGTAGCCAAATACGGCAAATATATTCGATTGACGCCGAATATGTTCAAAATTGAAGATCTAAAACGATCATTTTCAACGTAGTCACACCAGCAATTGCTCTCGCCATAAAACGATATATCACTAACACACGGAAGATAATCAGCCTCTCGTGTGAATTCAGACATCTCGACAGAAGTGTCCAATGCGAAACTATAACGTTGGTATTGTAATGGAAGGCATGCACATAGACACTCTTCATCTCTCGCATAAAAGGCACAACATTGGCTTGTAACTGTAGGTATACTCAGAGAAATGCAGTCGACAGCGACAATTTCATTGAGCGTACGCTTCAATAAGAACAGCATTTATATCATGAAAATATCGTCACAATTAGCATGTGAACGGAAGGACGAAGTGGCCTTTGTAATGCTATATGTACCCTGGTTGATACCAGGATTAATCTTAATAATTAATTACATCTCCTAACGTTCAAACCGCGCGCGCCATAAGTTGTCATGAATGGCTCCCTCGCTGCTGCAAGCGACACGACTCGCGTCTTTACGGCGTGTGGTGTTCTTCTCATTATAATATACGTATTCACAATGCGTTGTTTAGATACGTGACACCACTAAAGTTAATACGAAGACTTGGAAACATTTTCGTCGCATCGGTATCCTGTGTCATTTTCTTTCTTTTAACCAATAATATGCTTGCTCCCTACACGCCTTTGACATAATAAAATTTCTTTGTATATTGCAACACAGCACCGTAAAAATGATTTCTCTTCTTAGTGTAGGCAATAAACCTACCGCCTACTACAGCATTTCGCGTTCATAAAAGTTGTTCGCACTAATAATACGCGAAACATCGCTAATATCAACCGTAGGAATATCTGTGCATCAGAGAGCGGTCACTTATATAACAATTTACAAACCGTGAACACCGCGGTATTCAACATTCGCTGCATTGCCCAGCACCCGATGCAAAGTACAATGAATGTAAAAACATCAACCTCAAAACATGTCCCTAGCGCTTCAATATTGAAAATTCATGTACACTGTCCTCCTTTATGAAAGGGAACACGCGAGCGCGCGGCCTGAGCTCTGCTGCGGCTGCCTACAGTGCCATCAACCGACAGCGAAAGAAAGCGCACCCGCTTTTGTCGTCATCTATTGGCAAATAAAATAACGAGTCATGGCCGGTGAACAAGCGCTGCTAGATTACGCTCCTGCTTCGGTCGCGCAGCGGGCGATGCCGCCAAAAGCGGACGTGATTTCTTCAGCTCTCGGTTGATGGTGCTGTACGCAGCTGCCGCAGCGCGCAGGCCGCGCGCTCGCGTGTTCCCTTTTATAAAGGACGACAGTGTACAAACAAATCTTGCAAGAGGCCTCACGTTAATTATTTCGTGCGCAACGTTAACACGGTACCGCTTTTCCCTTTACAGCCGCTAGAACAAAATACTCCTCGAAAACGCAGTTTAACTGAGCATGCATGTGAGGCGAAGTAGAGATGCTTTGTTTGCGCCCATCACGTTTTTACCCAGACAACGAATCAATCGAGAGCTCATGAACCAAATTATATTTACTCCTATTCCCTCTCGTCGGTACCAAACATTAAACGAACATTCAAAATTTAACATAGTTGGCAGTTCTGTGACTTTAAATGCTTGTAGATACTTTCCCTTAATCAGGTTTAGGGAACATTGAGAATTACCCTATGTTGTCAAGCCCACGAAGTGTGGTGAGCTTGACAGCGTTTTCTTTTTTTTTCTTTCTGGCAACCATTCGTGTAGTATTGAATTGAAAGCAGTTGTCCACACCGTGAGCCAATCACTCGACAAATGTGGCCACCGGATGCGAAGAAGTGGGCACACGTGAGCCGTTACATCAAGCTGGTCGCATCAGCCCCCCCCCCCCCGCCCCCCCCCAAAAACAAGAAAGTATCGTAAACCGTCTTTCTGCCACCAATACATAAATAATCAGTGGAGTGTTGTGAACTACGTCATTCAGTCATATTGAGGTTGCTTTCATATCAAGTTTTTTTTTTCCCGAGTTCAGAAAAAAATGGGGACGATTTAGAGTACCAGCTACTCTGCTATAGAACAGCTGTATGCCAGTCTTTCAACGATGTGACAATGACGTTTGCAGAATGACACGACATTACCCAACTGCCTTGCATGTGTATAAAAAAAGTGAGAGATTTAGAATATTACGTACTGTACTATAAGAGGGCGCGTTGCCTAAATCGTATGAGCTCTACTCACATTCAGCTCAAGTGCACGAAAAAGTATGAAACTCGAAGTACGTGAATGACCTTGTACGTTGCTCCAAATATTCAAAACAGTTAAGTGCTTCGCCACGTGAATAGCACGATTCCATGAACTGCTCATGAGAACGTTCGCGGGAACAAAAGTCTCTGTCAATTCATTATTAGTAAGGTTGGTGGGTGTCATTTTTTTCTCACATTAAACACGTTTAGCACTAACACTGCGCACTCTGATGACAAGTTAGTTAACGACGCCTGGATGTCAAGCATAATTAGCATTAGGCGCGTACAAGGATAACGTACGTGCCGCCCCATGTACTAGTTACAGAGTTAATGCGGATGAAACGACGACCTCGCCCGGTCACGACACACGTTACAACCAACCAGTTCTATCATAAAGAAACATATCGGAGAACTGATTCTCAGATTTTTGTTAGCGCGCGACATAAAAAAAAGAAAAAAAAGAGAAAGACGTTCATTTACTAAGCGACCGTGACAAATGCGCCCTATCTCTCACACACTGTACACAATTCCTTTTCTTCCACATACTTATCGTACAAAAGAGCACGCGCGCGCACGCACACACACACACACGCACACACACACAGTCGTGCAACAACGCCACGTTTCAACAGCAATAAAAATAAAGAAGAACACAAGCTCTCGAGTCGGGGCTTGCGTGTACACGCGTTAGCAGCACACCCACGGATATATGTCCTTCGGTTACGTCCTGGTGCAGAGCAGTTCGGGTACCTGTTTGGGCCTGAGCGGCACGTCGTACAGGTGCGTCCGGTTGCCGCTGTAACGCGTCCGCTGCAGCGTGCCGCCGCCGCCGCCGAAGTCGCCGCCTGACGCCAGCCGACGTCCAGGTGACGCGCATGACGACATCTCTCCGGCGACCAACGCCGACGACGCTGCGGCCGAGACCTGCGTGGTAGCGTACGGCGACGGGTAGTAGAGGGGCTCGCGCTGCGTGGCGCCTTCGTCACCGGAGGAGTCGCAGAAGTGCTGCTTGTCCTTGGTGTAGGCCGACATGGACATGCTGTCCGTCTTGCGCACAGACTCACTCGAATCTGCGAGCGCGAGGGTAAAGGAGCAAGTAATTGTGGGAAGAGCAAAACAGCGTGGTAATCGCATTGTTTCACGGTTTCGCTCGGCGAAACCTAAAAAAAAATATCAGAAAAAAATTCACAGCATATCCACGGGTGAATGATGAAGAGCTTGGGCGAAGCTCCTGAAGCAATCATGGTTACACCGTGAAATCTTCAGTGGTTTCACCCAGCAGTAATCAAAGCGATAGCCCAGTACATCATCAAAGACGTGACAAACACTGTATATATGTATACAAGAAATTTTATTAATCGTAAGTGGTAGCTAGACGTGGCTTCCGTTCCCCCTTCATTATAACGGCTTTATGGTCGGTGAAGTGGTGGATCGGTGATGGATCGTAGTGGGATGTTTGCAAAGACGAAGTAGTGGGCAGTTTGCAAAGGATCGGTGATGGGCCGTAGTATACTGCCGGTTACGCCTTACGCCGGACGCGTGACAAGGTTAGACTAAGAGGAGCTTCGCCCCTAAAACGATTGCGAATGCAGGGCAGGAGAGAGGAAGTGCAAGTGATGATGATAATGTGGAGCAGGGAGAGACGAACTAACTGTACCACGAGTGGCTTTGTTGACAGCAGCAGTAATCAAGTGGTTAGATGGAAGCAAGTACCAACAACGTGGGAGGTACTTGTTCCGATTCCCAGTGCCGCCCACCGAGCGGTTTTGCTAATGGGCCACGGCTCAATGGTGTGGGTACTTATGAGATGTTTACACGTATAAATCACGAAGCGGTGACGTTTTACCGCATTGTGAGACGGCCATTGTTAGCGGGACCCGAAAAAGTTTGACCAATCGTGAAGGGCGGATGGCATCAAAGGCACAGAATCGGAAATAATTTATTCTGTTTTGCTCTACGTGATCGTGCATAAGCAGTCTGTGCACGCCATTTTATGAGAGGGCATTCTCGTGGTTTTCTTTACATCGCGTAACATACGAGCGCAGTGGGCATGGCCTGCAAGATTTCGACCAATCAAGAAGGCTATTGGACGACTGGGAATAGAAAAAAAAAACGGAACAGTTTTACGTTATACAGGCTCTGCTCACGTTTCTAGCATTGCTGTCTGGATACTCACATATGTGCTGCGTGTGGCACGTGTCGTAGACGTTCTCGCGCCTGCGCAGCACGAGCACGACGCCCACGACAAGGCAGATGACGAGCACCACGACCACGGCGCACGCCACGGGCACCAGCACAGCTGGGTCGCGAAACAGCGACCCACCGCTTTCCTGGGACTGAGCTGCCAGAGGCGCCACCGTCGCTGCAACGGACCACGACGAGGACATAAAAGAGAGTGACCATCTTTACTAACCATCTCCATTTATTCCCGTTTCTCTTCCCGCACAGTGCGGTTGAGGTGCCCTCCCCGACGAGACACAATTACTACGCTGCGCTATTTTCTCTTCCTCACTCTTTCCCTATCACACGAATCTCATTCTCTCTCTCTTTCCATCAGCAGCAGCACGTTTACGCTTCTGCTTCGCAACGCGCTCAACGTCATATGGCGCCAAACGGACTGTTTCGAGAAACCAGATCGACATAAAGGTACATTGCTTCCATTTACGCTTACCGTGACGGGGTCTCCTACGCAGCTATAGCATAGCTAACAAGTCCTGTGAATTGGATGAGTATGTAATTCACCGCTAAACGACCACTGCGCGGAAGGCTGGAGCTCCAAAAGAAACGCAAACACGGCGCTGACTTCCAACATTTTTTTTTTTTTGAGCATGTTGGAAGTAAGCGCCCCTATATGTTTCATATATGTCGCACATATGTTTGTCGCTGCGTCGTTAGTGCGGCAAAAGTACGAATGCGTTGCATTTTCGTATGAATTTCCCAGTTGACCTGTTCATGTTTCATTTTCGGGATAAGCGGTAAGAAATGTAACAACGGTGCATCATTTGTTACATCATAAGGTTGTTCTCGTCACAGCTTTCATGAAAACATTTTTGTCGAAGCGTACATAAAGTTGTCATAAAAATTCTTCTGTATAAAGTTCATATTGTGTTTTTACGTCCTTCAGTAGATTTTAGCTTCAGATGAAATCGGGAGTAATGTACGACATCTGTCAGTGGTTAGCTGCATCCAGATACATCTGTTGACTGAATACTGTTGACCGCTTCCTGTGAACCACTGTCTTGTTTGTATACAGTCGTCCTATTTATTAGCATTTTGTTAAAATATGTTTTTAGGATTGTTTTATTGCGACGTGAACTCCTGCAAGCGAACTGTCCATTACCATGTTATTCTTTTTTAATTGTTTCAGTTTGCCGTATGTTTTTTTCTTTACTTCTCCATTTTTGTTTTTCGGTAACCGCTTCCTTTTTTTTTTTCGCGGCAGAACGTATAGAAATGGAGTAGCCTTAGGGATATAAACCTCAACCTCGTCACAGCAAGCTAATTAGAAGAGAAGAGAAGAGAACAGAACAGAACACAACACAACGGAACACAACACAACACAACACAACACAACACAACACAACACAACGGAACAGAACAGAACGGAACAGGACAGGGTTATATAGTGCTCGTGTTTTGTTTTAGCCAACACGCGGGCTCATGCATCGCCTGGTGATAGGCTAGTGACTCACCTCCACTGAGTGTGAGCGTGGCGATGCGGTATTCGACTTCGTTCGCATCGGCATCGTTGTATGCGGACACCATGATGTCGTACCACGTGCCCGGCGCCAAGTCGGTCAGAGTGACGGGCGACTGGGCCATCTGAATGTTGTTGGAGAGAAGGATCCAGTCCTGCTGCATGTGAGGCTTGTACTGCAGTACGAAGGAAGTGATGGGACAGCCGCCGTCGCTCCAGCCGTCCAGGTTCACGGAGATGCACGTCGAATTGGCGGTAACGACATTCTGCATCTTGTCCTGTGGAGGGATCGGTCCTGAGGACAGAGTAGGAAGACGAAGAAAGGTTCTGGTTAATTGGAAGCCCTAATTCTGCTGTTGTTATTTTGTTATCACACGAATGGGCGGTGCTTAAGAGCCGCTCATTCATGTAGTGCCCTTAAGGAAAATCCGCAAACAAGTTTAAACTGCGCGAAGAAGACAACACGTAGGAACATAAAAACACGCAGACGCACGGCTGCATGCGCTTCGTGTGTGTGCGTGTTGCTATGTTCTTTCGTGTTGTCTTTTACGCGAAGTTGAAACTTGTTTTCTAAATCTATGAACCAACTAGCCCATCAATGTTCCATGAAGCCATAGCGCAGAAAAGAGAGGGATCAAAAGGAGGACAGGACGTGCGCACGTCCTGTCCTCTTCCTGGTCCCTGTCTTCTCTGCGCTATGGCTTCATAGAACGTAACAAACCAACTAGCCCAACAGTCTGTTCTCTTAGCCCATAAACATGCTACACTTAAGGAAAATCAGTTTTGCGAATATTGACCGATACCAAGTAGAGCGGTTGTGCCGCTCGGTATATCACCTCTTCCTGTTGTCTCGGCGCTGACAGTTTCGCTGGGTGCTCCTCTACCAGCCGAATTGAAGGCGGTGATGGTAATCTGGTAGTGGTGGCCGCAGACCAGGTTTGTCAGCAGGTGCTTGTTCAGTTTGGAGTTAACCTGCGTCTCTTGCCACTCTCCGTACTCGCTCTTGTAATGCACCACGTACCCTGAAACACACGGCGCGAATACAGTGCGAACGTTGGTGCACATAATTATGCGAAGCAGAAGAGCTGTGAATAGGAACCCTTTACACATTGCGTCTCGTCACTACTGGTGGACGTGTAGCAACCGTGGAGCCTATAGCCTCAATGACAACTAAGTCTTGATTACTTAAAGGAATTCCAAACGTGGACCCTCGTTAACAAATCCAGGCCTTAAGTCTGGCTCCATCGAAGGGGCGTCTCTAGTGATTCGAGCAGTGGTGGAAAGAGAAATGATGAGGGAGAGAGAAAAAGAGACTGATAGCTTTTATGACACATCGTTTCATGCAAACGGGCAAAATAATTTTGAATGGTGTTTTCTTGTTTTTTTTTTGCTCACTTTCTAACGCTGACCTGAAACGTGCGATCCCCACGATGTGTCAATGTGCGGACGGTATCCGACGTAAAACAGTTCAAAGTCAAACGAACCGTCGAACCCATATAATATATTTCGCGAAACCACTATTTTATAGTAACCGTGGCATAACGTTTTTCAACAGTCTCGACGGACATAGTGCTCATGGCGGTTTGCACAGGGAATTGAAATTTACATTCTGCCAACACATACCCATACGTTCTAGCGAGATGCGTATCATATTCCTTGTAACAAAACTGGTGGGGGGGTCTGAGACCCTCCGAGACCCTCCGAGACCCTCCGACACCCCCTGACTTTGAGCACTGAACCAACATGGCAGCGCCCATGCAGACGCGATCGCCCGCTTCGGTCCGAACTCGCGCTTGATACTTGTTCACTGTCCTGACAGCAATAAATAAACGGTGCAGTCTGCTATCGCTTTGTGCCATCTCACGCTGAGGACAAAGTATCAGGCGCGTTGTGTCCTTATTATTGATATTAGCTGTTTGTTCAGCCATGCCTGCTAAGCCTTGTCGCCGA
The DNA here is from genome assembly GCF_013339695.2 of Rhipicephalus sanguineus. NCBI lineage: Eukaryota > Metazoa > Arthropoda > Arachnida > Ixodida > Ixodidae > Rhipicephalus > Rhipicephalus sanguineus. Next base: position 97,583,175 of record NC_051177.1, on the reverse strand, counting down.
GAATTTGAGTATGAATCTTGGAAACAGTGCAAATAGACACGAATACGTTGCTGTCGAAGCACCGGGACGTAGATACAACGCAGACGCAAGCGTCGGTTTAGAACTTACGGGCCGCACAGCTCTCGACGGCGACTTCTTAATTTCGAGGCGCAAGGAACCAATGTCGACTAAAGTCGCGTCGACGTGTGCTGCCATGTTATTCTTTTTTTTTTTTTTTCCGGCGCTACCGCTGTTGCCAAACGATAATAGCGTTGGTGCTACCACTTGTTCGTTTTACTCGCCCAACGCATGTTTTTTTTTCTTCTTTTTTTTTTTTTGCGGCGCTGCCGTTGCTGCCCAAGCTAAGAGCGTTGGTTGCTCCAGTGTGCTCGCTCTATTCGCACAATGCGTTACGGCTACGAGGACGCCGAGCAGACGACGCGACGTGGATGAATACATCGTGAGGTGTGCTCGCTCTTCCTATTGGCTGAGCAGCCCCGTAGCTTACACAGTACTGCAACCAGTTTGTGAGATGGAGTACAAAAAGATGAAAAGCAACGAAAGACGCAAAAACTACGAGGAAGGCACCGCGACAAATCAAATAAGGATCGGCGTAAATCATACAGGTTAAAGGAATACATCTTCACCGTCAGTCTAAGAGGGAAGTAAAGTTACATAACGTGCCGGCGCTAACCTGTAATAGGCGTTTCGGTAGCTTCGGTGAATTTCCATTCCAGTTCTAACGTGGAGGAGGACTTCGAAGTGACGAACAGCTGAGGCGCCGGCGGAGGGTCTGCGAACACATAGATAAGAAGCGAGAAGACGCAAATTTCTCACCGTAATGACTGTAACGAAATAGTTTGAATGAGGAAATGTGAAAATCGTGATAACACTGCACGTGCGCACGTGCGTCAGCATGAGCTTTAATTTGCGATTTATATTATATTTACGAACATTCTTACCCTTTGTGCAATAGCGACATGGGATTCGCGTATGTTTTCGTGACGAGTGTAATAAGTTGTCGAATAATAATGTTCAAAAAAATAAACATGCGCTAGAAAGATTGAAAAAAACATCTCCATTTTGCGCAAATTGAAGCGTGCACTGACTCCTTTTGGGGTCATAATTACAATGCCACTGAACTTTCGATGCACGCAGCGTATAGGAGCTGCGCCACAGTCAATAAAAAAAAAAAAGAAAAAGAAAGGAAAAAAAAAAGAGAGAGATAGATGAATTTACACCACCACTTCAGTATGCAGAGTAATGACAACAAGATTTCGCATATTTATTTATTCATTTTTATTTTAGTTGAAAGACCACTGCTATCTCACGAAGTGTGGTCTTGAGTTATTAATACATAATGACCACCTCTGTAAATCTGTCAATAGCGCGAAGCAAAAGACACTTAACGGAACCACAATATGCCGGCGTGACGAACGATACCTGCACGTAAAATAAGGTGCTATAAGCGTCGTATAAAGAAGTGGTGAAGCGAATTGCCAAATACAGATAACGCAACATTTTTATTTGTTCATTACTCGATCTACTCCCATTTTCTCAATTTCCTCCTGCTTTTTGTCGCGCTTACTACATTGCCTGTTATCGTGCTGGATATTGTGGTTAAATTAAAATAAATCGAAGGCCTGGTTTCTCCGCGAAGTTCCGTAAGACACTCGCAGTGGAGATGAGTATGGTTTCACCATAAGTACGAACCACTCGGAGGCATGTCGAGAAATGACTTTTTGCAGCTTAAAGACTCCCCGTCGAAAGCAGCATACAGTAGCCAGCACCATCTATTTCTTTCGCTTCGTCACTGGCTCACAACTACAATCCGAACCTCGCCGAAGCGCGGCCCCGTGTATGAGGAGTGGGCGCTGTCTCGCGATGACGAGGGACGAAGGATTAACTGACTCATTTTACTTCGAGGCACGGCATGGTTTGTTATTTTAAGCTGTGAACGGAAAACCTACAGGATCAACCGCAACAGCAGCACAGATAGACGCTCACTGTAAAAAGAAAAAAGAAAAAAAAAAGAAAAAAAAAACATTCTTAAGTGTAAGTAATCCAAGCGCAAGCTCGAATGGTAGTAGGACATCATAACAAACATCTATATACATACAGAAAAAAAGCAAGACCAAGCTTAAATGAGGTCTCTCTGTGAGGCCTACGTCCTTGTCTGTGATTCACAGGATATTGATTCACGGTAGAGGGAGACCTAAACACATCACCAAGACATCTTCTGTAAAGAGGCCTAAAACACACATGCTCTATTGACCTTGCGCATTCGAAATGCCCTAAGTGCATCTGATCCCGTAGGTGCGCTTGTCTGCGTCGATATATACTTGCTCACTCACCGAATTCGAGGGTCTGAACTGTGGCCTCTTCGGACAACGGGCCCGCCCCTTTGTTGTTGAAGGCCTGCACCACCACGGCGTACTGGGTGTGCCTCCGTAGACCGCGAATCTCGTACTCTTGCTCCTTCTTCTCGGCGCCCGCGCCGTGTTCGCTGTCGTCGAGCTTGATCGTTTGGAACTGAAACGTTTCCCTGGTGTTTATCGGCCTGTAGCCCACGTGAAACCCCTTCAGCTTTCCGTGGTAGGTCGCCTGCAGCGGCGGCTGAAAGCGGTGAAGTGAAAGGATAGAAATATCATTACTCCTTGGATTGGACCAGGAGTCTCAAACACGCGGCCCGCGGCTTCGCAAGGAATAAAGTTTTGTGGCTTGTGGCTAAACAGAACCTAAGAGGCCGTATTCACAAAACTTCTCTTTAGGAAGGGCGTATTCCCATTGGTCAGCCGGCTTCACTAATGATATGTCCCGCGTCGTGATTGGATGAAATATTCTCTTATGAAAATTTTTAGCGTAAGATGTTTTTAGGAATACGGGCCCAGATTATTTTCTCGCATATTGCGATTAATAACGCTATGTTCGTGCACGCTACACAGACGGGACTGGTCTCAAGCGTTTCTTTTTTTTTCTTTTTTTCGTGGAGACACCCAATGCGGTCACTATGATTTGAAACATCACCGTGGAAGAAAAGCTATGCTTAAGCTTCAGAAGATTTTAATCATTGGGGAGACCACTATCGATGTGTTTCTCGAAATTTAACGACAGAAATGACCATTCAAAAATGACCCATGTATGAGTCATGAGAAAGCCGTTCTTTCAAATGGCAACGTTAGTTGACATTTTGTTCAATATCACTACTTCCTCCCCCCCCCCCCTTCCGCTTCAAACATCTTCACTATCCCGGCCCTAGCGGGACTAAATTTTATGTCTGTGACCCGCTAGCTGAGCTGAGTTTGATACTCCTGAATTAGGCGATGCGTGATTCTCAACAACCCTTCCTATTGGCCACGAGGACGGCGAAGACAATTTCGTACCAATAACGAGGGACACGTTGCTTGACAGGCGCTTAGACACGCAGCCGGCATCCATAATTAAACGACAGAAATGCACAAGTGATCGAACTGCATGACTGCTTGTTGGGCTAGTCGGTCTGGCATTAATACTACGAGTAACTAGCGCAAACATTACCCGTACACAAGAAAGAACCGCACCATATTTCCCTCCCTCATCTCGCATGCTGTTGTCGTTTGAACATGGATTAAAATTAAGCGAATTGAACACACTGAGTGGACTATTTAGATCCATTACAAGTGACCAGCACAAAAAATTACACATACTCAAGAAAGAACCAAATCACACAATGATCTTGTCTGCTTCTTATCCTAGTCTGGTGTGGTTCTTTCCTGCGTAGTTGCAATTTTTGCGCTAGTCACCTATAATGATAGAAATAGTTCACCCAGTGTGTTCAATTCAATCAATTTTAATCCATGTTCAAATCACAACAGCATGAAAGGAAAGTAACACTGCGCTATCTTATGGGCAGCCCGACAGGATGCCACACATCATACATGATGCAAAGAGAGAGAGATAAAGAGAGAGAGAGAGAGAGAGAAAGAGAGAGAAGTTAAAGGAGAGATGGAGGCTTGAAGTGATGAGAAGTATTCAAATTGGGAATGTCGGCGGAGCCAGCCTTTCTACAACGAGGCTCGTCTTTCGCGAAGGGTGAACACGAGTGCTCTTGAAACGTTGACTCGCGCGAAATTCCTTGTTTGGCGACTCTTCGTCATCACTCGTGCGTAGTGGGAACTTAAGCAAGATGCAATGATCGGACGGGGAGCAATGAAAGTGCAAACAGTAATAATATATATATATTTTTGCGGCTCACCTTCCACCGCACGTGGATAGTTTTTGAGCTTGTTGCTGTGACCCTGACTTCGTATGGCGATCCCGAAGGGGCTGAAAGCAAATAGACGCAGTGATTTTCTCATCCCTAAATCTGTTGTGAGAAAAAAAAAGAAGCCATGGCAGCTTAAGCAAATGAACGCACACAGACAGTATGCATATGAACAGTTTAAATATTTGGGTCGATGGTACTGTTTTACAATTGGTATGCACGATTTAATTCAACCCTTCAAGTAATCATCTTCAACCGTGCGTTCTTTCATCATATCCTCGACCTCCTTTCTGAGGCGTTCCGTATGCCGTTCCAATAGTTAACCATGTTTCCGTAAGATTTTTACGGAAATATATAGCAAGCTTATGGAAAATATAGGATTCCGTAAGGAAACACGTGGAATTATTGTTGTGTCGTACGGAACGTTTCAGTATGGTTCGTAAGCACACTGTACAGGCCCCTAGACTGGGGGAGGGGGTATAGCCCCCCTCCCCCTGGCTTTTCTCGAATCGTGAAGGCCTTCAGCAAGTACCCCCCCCCCCTCCCGCACCCCCCATTCCTCCGAAAAAAATTCCTGTCTACGGGTCTGACACTGTATTTTAAAGGCACTTGAACATCTGCGTCGCATCAGTACATGCATCGGTGCCGGCAAATTAGCAAGTGCGTAATGATGTATCGCAGCTGAATATGATACAGCACCGTATGTTCCGTAAAAGGTGCCAAGTTGAGTACCTTCTTCGTCGGTGGACACCCGCACTTCCTCGCTGGGACCGGATTTGCCGACGGCGTTCTCAGCCACGATTCGAAGAATGTAGGACGTCCCGGGAATGAGACCTGTTAGCGTAGCGCGGTTGCTAGGTGTCCCAGTGCGCATGCTCAGGGGCGCCGATGTCACCTTATCTACAAGGAACAGAGGAAAACAATTCGCTTGTGCACCACGAGCAAAGGGAAGCTCTTAACTCTAAATCGAGGCTTCGTTTCTACTTGGTCATTCCAGTGTTTATTAATGTAAGCTAGAGACTGTTCGTTTCTGGGCACTCCCATACACCTACTAAAGTTTTGTAAGATACCAAACCTTGCTACGTGCGTAAAAATACTGCAATGATTTTGATGAATCTTCTACTATTATCACATTCTAGGCCCGCTTTATTTTGTTATACGGTGTTTTTTATGTGGTCTTCTTAGCTCTTTCAGGGTGCTCTGGATTGACAAGTCTAATTTGCCATTGGTGTTTGTACTCATTCGAGAAGCCTTTTCTAAAGCCTCTTGCCAGTAAAATGAGCCTCCCGGACGCTTAAACATGCGCAATTTTACTTGCAAAGGGAAGTTGTACATATTGTTCGCATTTATGTTTAAATTGGCCCACTAATGTGTATGAGAACTTCCACATTTGATGTTTTCGTGTAAATACTTTTGTCTGATATTCCTTCTTCTTGTGTCTGGCTGTTACCAGTGGTCAACGAATCAGGAGCAACGTCCAAGTCGCACCGCCTCAAGAGATTTGTTTGACGTGCTGTAAATTATTCATTCGACGATTGTTAGCGTGACTGGTGTGTCGTGCACTAAAGGGCAATTGGCACGTTTGAATATTTCTCAAAGCGTCGGCATTTCCTCGTGGGCGGGATGCGCGGAGAAAATGCACGCTCCTATTTTCGTATTTCATTAGCTGATGGTGGTATTCGCAATAAAACCAAATAAATAGAGGCAACAGCGTCAGTACGTATGTTCGCCGTAGGAACTGAAATATTTTAAACATTTGTTTAACTGAAGCCCTTGTAAGATATATGCAACAAGCTAATCGAAGCTTAACAACTAAGCAGTAGTTCTCAGGCTGGCAACGTCAATCCATTAGAAAGTGCGCACCCATTCTAAAATACATGTTAAACCTAGTGCAATGCTTCCATAGCGCAAGTAAGGGATGCCATTTTGAGAATCTAAGGAACGCGTATGAAAATGTACAACATTGTGAGTTAAAACTGTACACAAGAAGCAACTGAAGGCGGTCGGTAACAAACTTTGAATGGCTGTAATGGGCCATGTACGTACCGGCTTCAGGCACGTAGAGGATTGTGTATCCCAAGATGGGGCTGTTGCCCGTGTGTGGCTGCGTCCAGTAGAGAGTTACCGATCGGCTCGTTACTTGGTCAATGTGAACGTCTCTCGGCGTCTCTGGCGCACCTGTTGGTTAAAAAGAAGGAGTTGCAGTTTTTAATCTGAGAAGTCATGGACAGCGGCAAGTAATATTTTTACGTAGTTTCTTATTTGCTTTTGTTAACTGAATAAAATGGCCACAGAAAGCTTCGTCAACCGATGAGTATACAAAGGAGAAATATAGGAGTATATAGAGAAATGCAATAGAGTAGCTTTCTTTTAAAACACATGACTCATTTTCTAGCTAGGCTGTATTAGTTATGTTATCTGACGCTGCTGTCGATATAGAAAGTTTTAGAGTGCGGTGCTTATATATACTCTCAGTGACGGCAGCGCTCGAACGAAGAGTCAGTGCAACCGACCGATGGTCGTACGCAACTGAACGCGCTTGAACGCGGTCGCGTCTCAGCAGATTCTAGAAAGAGAATTGCGAGGAGACATGCTTGAAACTATGGTGGCTAGTGCGTGCGGATACTTCACCTTGAACAATGAGCTGAATCGTGCGATCCTTCTTTCCGTAAGAGTTGGTGGCTTCGCAGGCAAACACCCCAGAGTCTTCTCGACTCACGGACGGAATGAAAACTTTGGACACTATTCCTTCAGCCGTGGTGTCCTCTTGAAGAACGAACCTGAAATCAATGGAGCGTGGCATGCTTAGTGATCTGCGCCAGAAAGTTAGCGCATAATCTGCACGCTCACGCATACACAAGGAAACACGGTACGCTTATAATTATGACACCGCTTCCGGTTACATCAGGTACTTGATACGTTACGTATCGGAACGTTGTAATTCATTTTCTGGCTAAAATATAAGTCACAATGCATCCTTCTTCATTAAAGGTAATGCACTATCATTTTGTACTCTAGTTCACAGTTCTGAATCTGTATGTAACTCTGCTCTGTTCTATTGCTAGCTTACATTTATCTAGTTGCTATGTAACTATGTCTGAAGGTGCTCTTCATATGTTCAGCTCATCGACTCTCCAACAACGTGCGTTTCAGCCGTCAGTTTAGCTGACTTACTGACGCCAGACACAACTACATATAGGAGTTTGGCTTGGCAAAGCACCTTCTGTGATAGAATGATTCGCTTTCCGCTAAACATCTGTTTAAACCGCATAATGTGGGAGGATTCGGCTGCACATATGTGGGTATATATCTGCGCCGTCTCTTGCATTGTTTTTGGATCATCAAGGTCAAATTTGAGTCTTCCAAGGCAAATAGCGGAAACGTGAATGCGAGATGTGGCGCAGATACTAATGCACTAAGCCAGAACTCGGAGCAAAACAAAGTGACGATGCACGGATTTAGGGGCGTTACACGCACCGTGGCAAAGCGAGATCTCCGAAAGGTTTCCTATCCTTGGACCACGTGACCGTGAGCGGAGTTTCCCCAAACACCTCGCAGGAGATGGTGACGTCATCCTTGGATCGAACTGTCTTTGTCTCGAACTCCTCGGTGAAATACGGTGGAACTGCGCTTTGAAAGAGTCAAGCATTGAGCTGTCACGCGTCCTTGAGTCAACGGTTGCAGCAGGGCATAAAAATACTGGGGGCAAGTGCATAATGCGATGCCAGATGTCGCCACAAACAAACAAACAAACAAACAAACACACAAACAAACAAACAAACAAACAAACAAACAAACAAACAAACAAGCAAGCAAGCAAGCAAGCAAACAAAAAAACAAACAAACAAACAAACAAACAAACAAACGAACGAACGAACGAACGAACGAACGAAACGAAAAGACATTGATCTAGTGATGCCTTTCGTTTCGACACTAAAACAAAAAAAAAATCACTTGTTGGAATGTGCGGCTGTGTACCGCATATTTTCTGGCGAAAACATTTTGACGGCGACCACGCTGTTTTAGCGCTAAGAACGGAAGGAAGGCACAGAAAAAAAGCATGCACCTAAATCTCACAGTTTTATGTTTGTCCCAATTTTCGTCGAAACGTCCAATAACACTCTGCAGCTTTTATATCTTAGCTTTCTTCTTCCCTAATCTAAGTGCCTCTAAACGTTTTTCTGCTCTTCCCAGATACGTCATAACATCAAGGCAACACAAATACAGATGTATTCCGATAACCCATTATATACAGAGACGTGTACGTCAGCCATACTATATACACATACGACCTGCCACAATCGCCCAAGCTTTTATACACTTCTCCCACTGGGATAAGCCAAAAGCCAATAGAGTGCCGCGGAAGTGGTTTCGTCGTCCAACGGACGGCCATCGATCAATCAGTCTCACCGTTGACGTCGAGGTAAGCAACGACCGACAGTGCCGGCCCGACCCCGTTGCTGGCCTCGCACAGGTAATGGCCCTGGTCCTCGATGGTCACCTCGGATATGACCAGCGATCCATTCTCCAACACGTGCATGTGCGGGCTGCTCACGACGCTCCGGAACTCGGAGACCTTCTCGCTTCTTTTGCCTGCGCAGCCGTAATCGAGAAAGATGAGAGAAGGCAGGATGGAGGCGTCTCGCAAATGAAACTCTAGAAGCCGCTTTACGGAAGCCAGCAGAAAGGTCGAGCAATTCCGTGTACCATTCCATTTGTCTTTATACGGATGATTCGAAGATATCTACTCTGTCGCCTGTATTTCTCTATCACGGACAATATCTGTCTCACTGTATCTCCTAACTGACCTCCAGTTATCGGGTTTTTCTAGTTCTGTTTCCAGTTCGCGTTTTTCTAGTTTTTTCGCTCTGAGATTTTGCTTCGACTTTTTGCTTTGAGATATTGACTCGTTCAGACAGCCATTCGCTGTATAAGAATTGAACGAACTTAACGAAGCCTAACGGAACGCGGCCGAAAGAAGCGGGACCTCTGAATTTTGCAAGGGTGACTGAAAGTGATGAAAGCAATAACTCCTTTTGCGATGAAAGTTAACGTGCTCACACGTGACCTGCGATTTTTATAAATTAGAGGGTTCGACACGTACGACCATGCACTGTGGAGCGCACCACCGGTGTTTATTGAGCGTGAGTGACCGAGGCTTTATGTTTTAAATGATTTAGCGTATTATAGTTACTATGACCCAAAAGTGAGAAGGTGACACATGAACGCACGCGCGCGCGCGCGCGCCCGCACACACACACACACACACACACACACACACAACACACACAACACACACACCGACACACACACACACACACCACACCACACACATCACACCACACACACCACACACCAGCACACACACACACACCAAACGGGACTGACTGACTGACTGACTGACTGACTGACTGACTGACTGACTGACTGACTGACTGACTGACTGACTGACTGACTGACTGACTGACTGACTGACTGACTGACTGACTGACTGACTGACTGACTGACTGACTGACTGACTGACTGACTGACTGACTGACTGACTGACTGACTGACTGACTGACTGACTGACTGACTGACTGACTGACTGACTGACTGCTGACTGACTGACTGACTGACTGACTGACTGACTGACTGACTGACTGACTGACTGACTGACTGACTGACTGACTGACTGACTGACTGACTGACTGACTGACTGACTGACTGACTGACTGACTGACTGACTGACTGACTGACGACTGACTGACTGACTGACTGACTGACTGACTGACTGACTGACTGACTGACTGACTGACTGACTGACTGACTGACTGACTGACTGACTGACTGACTGACTGACTGACTGACTGACTGACTGACTGACTGACTGACTGACTGACTGACTGACTGACTGACTGACTGACTGACTGACTGACTGACTGACTGACTGACTGACTGACTGACTGACTGACTGACTGACTGACTGACTGACTGACTGACTGACTGACTGACTGACTGACTGACTGACTGACTGACTGACTGACTGACTGACTGACTGACTGACTGACTGACTGACTGACTGACTGACTGACTGACTGACTGACGACTGACTGACTGACTGACTGACTGACTGACTGACTGACTGACTGACTGACTGACTGACTGACTGACTGACTGACTGACTGACTGACTGACTGACTGACTGACTGACTGACTGACTGACTGACTGACTGACTGACTGACTGACTGACTGACTGACTGACTGACTGACTGACTGACTGACTGACTGACTGACTGACTGACGACTGACGGACTGACTGACTGACTGACTGACTGACTGACTGACTGCTGACTGACTGACTGACTGACTGACTGACTGACTGACTGACTGACTGACTGACTGACTGACTGACTGACTGACTGACTGACTGACTGACTGACTGACTGACTGACTGACTGACTGACTGACTGACTGACTGACTGACTGACTGACTGACTGACTGACTGACTGACTGACTGACTGACTGACTGACTGACTGACTGACTGACTGACTGACTGACTGATGACTGACTGACTGACTGACTGACTGACTGACTGACTGACTGACTGACTGACTGACTGACTGACTGACTGACTGACTGACTGACTGGCTGGCTGGCTGGCTGGCTGCTGGCTGGCGGCTGGCTGGCTGGCTGGCTGGCTGACTGGCTGACTCGCTGACTGACTGACTGACTGACTGACTGACTGACTGACTCACTGACTCACTGACTGACTGACTGACTGACTGACTGACTGACTGACTGACTGACTGACTGACTGACTGACTGACTGACTGACTGACTGACTGACTGACTGACTGACTGACTGACTGACTGACTGACTGACTGACTGACTGACTGACTGACTGACTGACTGACTGACTGACTGACTGACTGACTGACTGACTGACTGACTGACTGACTGACTGACTGACTGACTGACTGGCTGGCTGGCTGGCTGGCTGGCTGGCTGGCTGGCTGGCTGGCTGGCTGGCTGGCTGACTGGCTGACTCGCTGACTGACTGACTGACTGACTGACTGACTGACTGACTCACTGACTCACTGACTGACTGACTGACTGACTGACTGACTGACTGACTCACTCACTCACTCACTCACTCACTCACTCACTCACTCACTCACTCACTCACTCTCACTCACTCTCACTCACTCTCACTCACTCACTCACTCACTCACTCACTCTCACTCACAACTCCGCATTTCCAACATCTGTTGCAAAAGCGCTTGCTTGTTCGAGCTGCGCTTCGAAAAATAGACGAGATGCGCTACCTGGTGCAGTACAGCAGAGGAAGTTTGCCACAAATGCATTCGTAGAAAACGCATGCGAGAGTAAACCATGGCTGTCAGAAATTCTTTTAGTACTAAAAGAATTTCTGACGTACTTTGCTTAGGGCATGCATAAATGTTCTACGCAGTCGCAGACTGTTCCGTTGCTTCAATAACTGACATTTGTAGTAAAGTGCATTTTCGTTACGGCGCTTGAAAAGGAAACAAAAAGTCATTAGGTAATGGTGTATATCCATGGCCTGCTAGTCATGGATGCGCCGGGCAGGGTGTTTTTAATTAAAAACTGGTCTCGCTTGCCTCCCCAACTAGCCCACTCCGAATCTTCTACGCAAGCTAGTCGCCATGAGCCATGCGACGGTCCGCAATTACGAAAATGAATGGCTCATTACTTTGGACCGCTTAGTCAACATGCGCGCTTGCATTATAGCCCATACGCGTACTTACAAGGTACAAGCCTCGTCTGCATAAATGACTAACATAGTTTCAAGGTAGGTTCCTTCTCCGAGATTGACGTCAACAGACTGCGAACTGCGCTTTAACATGAACATTATAGCAGATCTTTTCATGAACACGCATTTTATTTGAACTGAGAGGGGCATAGAGCGAAGGTAAAGCTAACGGCATTTGAAAACCCTGCTTGAAGTTATGACTAAGAAAAATAAAATGGGATGTATAAAGCTGGACATGTACTAGGCGAACTCAAGAGCGGTGCACGTGTTGTCAAACTCATTAACGTAACGGTCACCGTTTGCGTTGCAGGGTGCTTCTCTTTTGTAAAGAAGTGATTAATATGAAGAAGCGAAGCACGATGCGGCAGGCTGTATTCAGCCATAAGCGCCGGTAAAGTTTTCGCGACGTGACGGGTAACTAGTTCATAACGCGTGTATCTCACTGTGCTTCAAATATACAAAACTACGGGCTCACGTTTGCCGATGGGAAACAAGCAAGCCGCCATCCTATCAAAACTACATTGTGGTGAGCCCCGCCACGGTGGTCTAGTGGTTATGGCGCTCGATTGCTGACCCGAAGGTCACGGGATCGAATCCCGGCCGCGGCGGCTGCATTTTCGACGGAGGCGAAAATGTTTGAGGCCCGTGTACTTAGATTTAGGTGCACGGTTAAAGAACCCCAGGTAGTCGAAATTTCCGGGGCCCTCCACTACGGCGTCTCTCATAATCATATCGTGGTTTTGGGACGTTAAACCCCAGATATTATTATTATTACCTTGTGGTAAGTTGACTTGAACGTAACTCGATTGGTAAAATAAATTTTGCTGATGTTAACTCAAATAGTAGCGGAATTATGTATCACATCATGACCCGCGACAAGCACCGACGTTACATTTCGAAATCTATTTAATAATTATTCACATTCAGCTCTTATTGGTACAATAGAGATTCACGTTTCGATAGGTGTTATGTGTATACGAGGAGGTCCCATAGTCGGAGTCTGTACGGCGATCGCGTTGGCATCACAAAAAAATTGCAAGAAGAAAAGTGTTCAGAAGCCATTCATGATATCAGTCTACGTAAGCGAATAGCGGAAAGCATTTAGAAAGCTATTTGGTATTGGAAGAGGGGCGCAAGTTAACACAGACACAAGGAAGCTAGACAGGATGAGCGCCCCGTCCAGCGCAGTAGCCACGTAAGACTTACAGGTACAAAAAAAAAAAACATGCCTCCGAAATCCGGATGAACCAGCACTGCGCAAATGTGGCACGAATGTTGTCGAACGAACAATGCAGACAACCGTGGGCGTGCGCAGTGTTGTCATGTTTCACTGCAACGCATACCCTCCCTCCCCGCCTCCCCTCTCGCATTCCAAACCTGCTTGGTCGAGTACGAAAGTAAACAATTTCGCGATGAATGCAAAAATGAAAATGAAGCGATGACGTGTTTCTTACAATGGCCTGCCAGTTGTCCCCGACTTTCCAAGGACAGTAAACAGTTCTTGAAAAGAACGAAAGGAGGGAGGGGGAGAGGGGGTTGGAATGTAACATCAGTAAGCACGTCGAGCGTCGCTGCATTCTTCGAGCGCCACAGTTTCGGGAGAATTACAGTAAAGGCTCCGCTTAGCACATATGGTAACTTCTAAGTTTGTAACATCTCTTTTCGATTACCTTTCACTCCCCCTTCCCCTTTCCCCAGCACAGGGTAGCCAGCCGGTCTGAGGACTGGCTAACCTCCCTGTCTTTCCGTTTTTCTTCTTCTCCTCCTCCTCCTCCTTCTCCTCCTCTAAGTTTGGGTGGTGCTTATTCGCGAGCACACAAAACTCCGAGGCGACAGTTTTGTTACGGAACCACCAGCTAACAACGCAGTATTTGAGAGGATGAACTCGCATTCGAGAAAATTCTCGCAAAGCTTCTTGGTCGCACAAATGTATTTTTCGTCATATATTATAGAATTACCTGATATTATTACATTATAAAATTTATAAAAGGGTCTGTTCCTCATTATGCTCCTATATAGCGAGATTGCAGGATACATACCGCAGAAACGTGTATTTATTTTTCGCCTTATACTCCATAGTTCGTACACCAAGCGTGATACTAAAGGTTCCGCATGTTTTTTGTTTATAATTTAAATAAGCTGATATCAAAGCGGATCTTAAAGCTGATAAAGGCTGAATTAAATAAGCTAATACATAATGTCCTTTTAGAAGGTACAACGCCCTTCATAATTGAGTAACACCGCTCAGACCATCGTAGGTAACACACTTGCTTTCACGGTTTTCTCTAAAAGCATTTCAATGCATGCTTTGTCGGCCTTTCAGTGGAAAGTGTTCGAAGTTGCCAAAAATTAAGTTACGGAGGAGAAAGTGGTTCTTTTTTCTGCATTCACACGTTCTCCTTGGATATATATTCAACTTGATTATCTTATACTGACGCCGAGAAGACAACGGGAGCTTTTATTAGCCTTGATGTCATTTCGCTCCAGTTTACGGCAAAGCAAGCGCAAGGGGCTAAAACGAGTAATTCGGTGCACACGCACGCGCGAAAACGACCAAAGAAAAAGAAAACTAGAACGCCTTCTTGCCCGTCCCGTCACTTTCACTTGCTCCGATACCTGACTTGTACAAGCGCTCACAGCCCATGCGTCTATGGCATGTGACGTGGCCTAATTACTTTGTTAGGAGCAGCAGTAACAGCCAATAAGAGCTAGTGTGGCAGGAAAATGTCGGTATAGAAACAAGACAGAGCCAATATCGGCTCAACATGCGTTAGGATGAAATGATATTTTTTTCCTTCAGGCACATCACCCGAAGATCGCTAAGTGCTTAGCTGTGCTCTCTACTTCTCTTGTAGCCTCTCTCCGCTGCTAGGCTGTCGAGAAGAAAAGGCCGCCCACATGGTAAAAAGATTAAACACAAAGCTACACAACAAAAAGTCAAGCTTGAAGTCCTGAGTCGCTATTACATTATTTTGCACGGTTTGTTGGCCATTTAGCGCAGTTCTCGCCTCGAAGCTTTCACGCTCATTCCACGTACTTGTCTTAGTGAAGTTCTTCTAGATAATATATTACTATAGGTTAGGGAGAAACGGCAAGCTTTTGTGTATATTCGAACTTTCTTTTTTTCGGCTTCCGATAACCTCACGAGGTTTAAGGCTCTGTAGACAAATCACAAACTATAAATTGAGTTTGCACTGAAATTCTCGTCAGCAGACGTGTTAGCGTTCAAAGGTACGTAGAACACACTTTTATCACGAGGTTCGCTCGATCTTAACGGGTATGTGCAGATAACTAAGATGCGGTGCTTTTACCGTCTTCTTCGAGGTCCGGATATTTTATGTCTTTCATGCATGAGCAAGTATATGCCATTGACAGAAAGCTGGCTACGTTGATGTTATGTGAGAATCTGCTACTTTTTTTTTAGTGATATGTATGTAGATGCGGAAGCTGCTCCTTTGATCCTACGTGCAATAGAAAAGTAGAACACTCTGTGAAGAAAAAGATACTAAAGAACTCAGTGTTCTCACGAATCGCGGCAAAGCTACAAGCACACAATCCAAGTTCTCAAACCAGAATACCCAAGTGCAATACAGTAAATGCACAAAAAGTAAAGAAATGTGACCACAATATGCAAAAGACTATAATAATACAGTAATACACATTGAACATAGGCGAACACATATTAAATATCTTTGGAATCCCAGTCGCAAGACTTGAAGAAACATGACATCTACCTTGATGCTCATGCGTGAGCATGTGTAAGCGAGCAGCATTTTATTCCAACGTTTTCACAATTATTAGAGAGAGACTAATAACTTTCCGCGATATTAGTTTCTGTAAGAAACTATAATAATTCACGTACTTCTAATATAAGTGTTGTTTCCATCGGCCACGCACCTAAGGAAGTTTATCCAACAGCTATCTGCTAAAGTTTTTGCAGCGAAGCTAAGTATTTGATTTCTTGCAGTCTTCAAGAAGGTCTTCAATATCTCCATCTCATTCTTCACAGGAAACAAATCGGGCTGTTTGCTTTTTCTTTTTAGCTATAGCGAATAAGAAGCACCCTGTACGATCAGTACTAAGTCTTAGCTTGCTTAATAATGATTGTATAGTGCGGTCGCCTTTGATCGGCTCTAAGAACTTCATTAGAGGATCTATGCTGAATAATATTGCAAGCGGAGTCGCTTTGTCCAGCCATGTATGTTTCGAAATTCGGGAGAAAATTTCTTTTTTTTTTTCGAATAGTGCTGCTCGCATTTGTTTTGGACATATGAACGAGCCAAACTTCAGTTCTTTTTATGCGGCCCAATCACTAAGCTATATGCAGCTTCATCACTTCGAGTCCTTACAATCACTTGGTACCTACTGCTGTTCTTCCCTTGCTGTGGTGTAAGCTATGGTGTAAGAATCTCACATATCAACGCATAATGCGCTGTGTAAATGATGACGTGTTTTTTTTTTTTTACAGGGATCGAAGTTCCTTGTCTGCTTTTCTAAGACCAAGGTATGAAAACGAAATTGCGGGCTTTACAGAACATAAAGGCTTCAGCTCTAGAGATACCATTGAGAAAAGAAAAACCTTCATGATTACGTCAATTTTCCTTCTTGATTCCTGCATTACTTGTTGTTTCCTCGATTTATCGTAGCAAAGTAATAAGGAATCGTCTTCTCGGTAGCTTATTCAAGCGTGTCCTCAGAAGCTACTGTATTACAACTTACTGCAAATTCTAAATTTTGATTGATATAACTTTAATACCGAGAAACCAACCGAGAAATTTGCTAATGAACTGCAGCTCAGAAATGCCGCAACGCTGAGTGACCATGCGGTTACTCTGACAACAACTACGAGTGGTTTTCTCACATACTTCCCATGAAATTATTGTCAGGGTGGGCCACATTCTATGATAATGATCCTATGACTCGAATTAGTAGTTGAGCTTTATTCAGTTCGTAAACACTAGGACGTTATTTAATGTATCTTTACAAGCGCACGACTTTCTAAATTTTTCTAAATACTGTCATTCACAATAAAATATATTCACCTATAAATACTTTCAAATAGGAGAGACCATCGAAGAAGAGCCAGGAGTATCTTTGTTTTCTTTTTATTTCCTCCCGAACATTACAAAACTCAATCCTACAATATTGAGGAAAAAAAAAACTATTGCTATAGGTTAAAAGTGGGAATTATATTTAACACATTGTAAGAACGCCCAAGAATTATTATTGCTTATTTAGGCAATAACTTTTCATAGAGATATTGTGTTAAATAAAGTGCATTACAACCTACACGTTCCTAAAACGCGAAATGGAACCAAGAAAGTTAAATGGAAGAGTAAGAGTGTTCGTTCTTAACACACACACACACCGACACACATAGAAAATGGCGAAATTACGTAAATAAGAGTACTGCACTGGTGGGCACTAGGATATATATATATATATATATATATATATATATATATATATATATATATATATATATATATATATATATATATAGATCCCGCGTGGTCGGACAGCGTTGTGTCGCCGTTCTATCTCTCTCTCTTTCGTTTGCCACTCATCGCGAACGAGAAAGCTGACGTTCTACCTGCTACTGTATACGTTTATGTCGATAAACTCCCTTCGATCATAATCGCCCAGTTCGTGTTATCCTCTCTATGATCTCGCATCCCACGCAACGCCGCCACATCTCGACGCCACCGCACGATTTACTGCGCGCTAGCCAGCTTCGTGCGACGGTGGATTGCCCCAGAGCTTGACGTATTACTCAGCGGGCAACGACAAGAATAAGGCGGCGAAGGTTACGTCACGGAACAGTGCCAAGCTGTCCGCAGCCTCACTAGTTTGGTGGAGGATGGGGAGTGGAAGTGGAGGGTAAAGGCCAGAGCAAGAAAATCGGTGCGTGAGCGAGAGGATGGGGAGGTGAGAGGGGCGGAGTGCAACAGCTTACCGTAGGCCACTTTCCAGCGGTGCACGGGCAGAGGGTTCCCGTCCGCCTCGCAATCGAACACCGTGCGCTGTCCTCTGGTAGAGGATTGATCGCTGGGCTGCTTCATCCATCTCGGCGACGCTGCCAGGACCATTCGCAGCGTTTCCGCAAGTCGCAGGGCAGCGTGGCAAAAAGTGGGTGAGGAAGAGAGGGACAGCGCGCAGGTCAAGGAACGAAACGCGAGAGGAAAGGAAGAATTGAGGCACTCAGTGTTAGAGATAAAGGTTATAAGTATAGAGTAATGGAGATGTGGAAGGTGCAGGAGAAAGCGGGTCTTTTTTTCTGTCTCCCTGCAAGAACAAAGGTAAATGAGCGAGAGGGAAAGAAAAGTCACTGGATAAAGGCGGGCAAAATACGCGGAATGATCCCGAGCTGCGAGTCCGTAAGCCGTATAGTTGGCGATTCGGAGCAAACGCCCTGAGCCGCCGGCTACCAGTTTGGAGGCCGCGAGATAACGCCGCTGAACCAAAGAGGAAAGAATGGTTGGTGGTAAAGAATGAAGAGAATCATGGTTCGTATAGTGACGCGGCTGATAGGAGCCGGCCGCCGTCACCGTATCTCAGAGCAGGCCGGCCGGTTGGGAGGGGTTGGCGAAGGTCAGCGAAGATGAGCGAGCTCTCGTACGTTATTATGGCGGCAGGCATTAAGGGAGTGAAGAACGGGCCTCTACTACTGCTGGTGCTGCAAGCACACAGCCGAGATGCGACGGGGTGGTTTCCAAACGAAACTAAAGCAAAAATAGGGATGGATTTGGGCGGCCTCTCTCGCCTCCGAGAAGAAAAAGTGACCATTGTGCTGGCGGGAATCTCTGTCGACGCGGGCTCTGTTCTCTCTTTCCTTACAGATGGCACGAGAATCGAAGACGGTCTCCTTCAACAAAGAAGCGAGCCCCGAGGACCGATCTAGACGTGGGAAGCTGAAAGCGAAGGGACGCGAGGTAGACGGGGAAGGACTGTTGCTGCAGGATTGAAGAAAGAAACGCGATGGTCGGACGTCTAAATCGAGAAGAGCCCGTTAACGGCTCTCGTTGATACGAGACTACAGACGGTAAATCCCGTTGGGTGAGTGAGTGTTTCCTCGCCACCCTTGTCTTTCGTTCTCTCGTCAGACGACACGACTGATTGCTGACTGAGTCGGTCCACTGGGAAGGGCCACTTATTACCGTTTCTTCCCGTAGTCTCTATTTACACAGTGATATATGCAGGTGCGAGCTTATTTTCTCCCCCCCCCCCCTCCCCCGCGATCTATTAGACTTGTCTTCAGAGCCAGCTTGTGTTGGCACGTCCTAACGAGTCTTAACGAATCGTTGGTGTATACCGGTTAACTTCGTCCCTAACTACAGTTATAGCCAAAATAACGATGAGGAAGAATGAGAACACTTCATGTCTGCCAGGATGTTTCTTCGCGCTTCGTGGCGAGCGTCGATAATAAAGCCATGCAAATTGTAAGCCGATTCTGTGTGTTTGATTCAAACAACTTTACGTATTCATATCTCGTGTCGACTGCTGTTTTTTTTTGTTCAAACGCAGGACCTTATAAACATTCAAAGCAGCAGTGAACCCGAAACGGGTTGCAGTTAGAGGTAGGCAGGATTACATGGGCGTCCGAAGGGGGGTGCAAGGGGGGGCAGCTGCCCCCTTTCGAATTTCGGATAATATTTTTCTATGCAGTTGCGAAAGCTACACAGCTTGATTAGCACACTCAAGTCCTGGCCTTCAGGTTTGCCATTCAATTTCGCGCGTTACCTACTGACTAATCTTGCCTGTCATGTCACGGCTGTTAAATAAAGGCTGCCAGTGCTGAATGCCCCCCCCCCCTTGCATATGCACCCCCCTGCAAAAAGTTCTGCGGACGCCCTTGGGCAGGAATAATGCTAACCAAGGAATGAAAAAGCACTTCACAAGGGCTAAACTAGCGTAGTGTTGACTTACAGCGGTACCTTCAAAAACAAGCAATACTAGCCAGTTGTTTTACTAATCAATAAGCGAATGGTGAAGCGAAATACAAAGAGTGGGATTTAAGGTACAAGCGACCCCAGCAAATGGCGGCCACCAACTGCCCGTATGCTCGTTTTTATTTCGGTTTTGAATACTTGGCCCTTGTCTTCTTTTAACATTGTTCCCTTATTCATTCGAATCACGTATCGACTATCCCAGGTCGCAGTTTTTGCCGGCTTCTTACTTATCGACTCGTTGGAGTAGCGCCGGCAAAGAAACCTGTTTCTCTTCCAATTATCGTCAGGTCTCGCGAGATCTCGTGTCTTACCACTGACGTCCATCCTCGCCGTGTAGTTGGCCGTCGCTATACCGGACGTGGCCTTGCAGCTGTAATTTCCCGAGTGCCTCCTCGTCACGTTGTCCATAGTGAGAGACGAGGCGAAGTCACCCAGCCGTGTGATCTTGGCTTCCGGGTGAATGTCGGTCAGTGGAGCACCGTCCTTGAGCCAGTCGATGTCCATGGGCGACTCCCCGGACAGGACGCTGCATACCACGGTGGTCCGCATTCCTTCTTGGAGGTTCTTCATGAACAGGAATGGGTTGATCACGGGCCTTGCTGCGATAGAGCAATATGAAAGAAAATGCTCATCCTATTGCTGTGTGATCTAAAAGAGCTGTACGCTAGCTGTTCAATCACGGAGGAATAATGAATGCCCGTTTTGTATACATCTTTTCAAAGATGAAAGAGCAAGAAAAGAGGCACACTTTAATAAATTCTGGTGACGTTTCGCTAGCGGCACGCCTTGCATACTGATCCATCTGACGAGCAAATTGGCGATCAATGCGTTATACGTATTCAAACTCTCTCGTCAGCTGCAGAACTACGGCAGCTGACGAGAGAGTTCCAAAGCGATGATCTAGGACTGAATAGTGCGTTCGCAGCAGAAGAGTACTTTTAGACCTTATGAGCGACTGACAAACCAACACTTCACTGTCGGCGTACTTTTGTGTGTTTCGGAGTAGATGACGGTCAAGAAGTTTTATTTCTTTAAAAGGAAGATATTTTCTTCTACATGTAGCGAAAATAGTAAACTCGGTCTTGTGCTGCCAAACGTTTTATTTTTTTTTAGGTGGACAGAAATCCGGTTTTGAAATTCAAATCACAAGGATACCAGCCTTATCATTATTTAACATTTTCCTCGTCTATCGAGCGCAAGAACATCAGAATAGTATCCATGCAAAGTTTCGTATTTATTCTGTGACACCGCACACACACAATGTGTCTACTCACAGGGGCAGTGAGACACAGGGCTAACAACGGCCACAAATGTCACGACGTCCTGCTTGAATACGTACAGACCACCGGATTCCAGCTGTTTAGTTGCGTGCGCGTTGCCCACAAACAAGGTAGGAAGTTGGTTTGTGACATTGACTTGAAAGCCAAGACTGGCTCGTCACTAATTCACGATAACTAAGAACCCCGGGTTCTTGGCCTGAAAGTTCGCCACTACGGGCCTTGCGTGAGATGGCTTAAGAAGATCCGCAGAACAATCGCTGTGAAGGCTTACTTGGTTAGCGGAATTACGCCAAGGAATGCGAAGCTCGCGCTGGTGTAACTCGTTAAGATGTGTTCAACTTGCCTTCGAGGCCTCTTCTAAATTATTACGCCGTGACTATGGTGTTACTGTGCGGCACAGCAAGTGCCGACCTTTCTTCCGGACCACCACAGCTTCATCACAGATTTTTTAATTATCTCAGACAGTGGTTAACAGGGCCTTAATTACGCGTTCTACTACAAAAACGTGGTTTAACGTCAGACAAGGACATTAAAGACGCACAGTAGAAAGAGACAACATTAAACCGGCTTTGCAAGGTTCAGTAACTCGGCGAGCGTACGATAAGCGGGCTTGTGTAGAAAATGCACATAAATTGAAAGTGTCAACACCGCGCTGGCGCGCAAGATCTCGACCACACTCTTAGAACGTTTTCATGAAGCACATACGAAGGGTTCAAACGTATACTAAGTACAAATATTTTAAACTCGTGTGGTATTGCGTGCCTGTTTTCACACCTTAAGAAATCAGCTTATGAAGTAGTGTTCGAAGTGTCACAAAAAAATGAAAACGCGAGGGACTCTAGCCAAGCAGGTGGGGGCTACTAGACTTTAGCGCGCATAGGTTTATACGCATTTTAAATGGCTGCTTAGCAACATCACATTGTATTACTTGATGTTACGATCATTTTAAGTTAACATTCAGCGCACGAAATTTTTGTAAGTCGTAATTACAGCCTCACTGCTTGTGTGCTGAGAAATTGTGATTGATTTATAGAGTGAGGAGCTTGGGCTAGTATACATACTTGTAAAGGGAACAGCGCGCAAAGAGGTAGTACGAAGAAGAAGGAGAAGCAACAGAGCTGTTTAGCATATGGAGGCACGTCCATTAGATAGATAGATAGATAGATAGATAGATAGATAGATAGATAGATAGATAGATAGATAGATAGATAGATAGATAGATAGATAGATAGATAGATAGATAGATAGATAGATAGATAGATAGATAGATAGATAGATAGATAGATAGATAGATAGATAGATAGATAGATAGATAGATAGATAGATAGATAGATAGATAGATAGATAGATAGATAGATAGATAGATAGATAGATAGACAGACAGACAGACAGACAGACGGACAGACAGATAGACGGACAGACAGATAGATAGATAGATAGATAGATAGATAGATAGATAGATAGATAGATAGATAGATAGATAGATAGATAGATAGATAGATAGATAGATAGATAGATAGATAGATAGATAGATAGATAGATAGATAGATAGATAGATAGATAGATAGATAGATAGATAGATACGCCATTCATATATATATACACATATATTTCAGTTGTAATAGAAAAACTTTGTTCAATATTTTGTGACGCTGTACTTTTCTCGCAAAATAAACCACGTGCGTGGTCCAGAACGCTGTCTTTAGTAATTTTTTTAGCCTTCGAGGAACGCTTGAGTCGTACAGTTAATCAGCCCCGGAAAGAAAAGAAACGAAAAAAAGAGAAAGTCTGAGAAGATTTCGAATGAAGTGGTAGCGAGCTCAGGCAACTTTACTCACCGGTATCGAAGGAACGTAATTGCGAACAACGACCGCCCATCTCCGCAACACGAACCAGGAGTAAAATCGGTTGAGCTTGAGAAAAGACGGAAGGAGAGATGTAGGGCGAGGAAAAGAAGAACCATAATCGAGCGCACGATTTTGATATCCCACAGGAAACGAAGCCGCCGATCTCGTCGAGAACTCCCCAACTTCGTCATTTTCCGGTAATTCACTTCTCCTCTGTGCGAGGCGCCATCTCCTCTTCCACCTCTTCCTCCTAGTACAGCGGCAATCTGTGTCGCCGACGAGATCGGCGCTTCTGGCGGTAGAGGCTTAATACAATCCCTGCACTATACCGTCGCTGCTTCTCCGGCTGCTTCTGCTGAGACTGCTGTCGCTGCCAGCCCAGCGTACGGGCGTCACGTTGCGTCCGCGCGTAAAGAAAGATTGGTTTCAAGTCGGAGGAAACGGAACTGTGTCTGCGGGTCGGGGGTGGTTGAAGAAGAAGAGGAGGGAGAGACGGTGCGGCAAAAAAGGCGCGGCGGTTGCGCTCTTCAGGCTGGGGCCTTTAAATGAACACGACGGACGTGACGCATCAGCGGTCATTACGGCGGCAACGTCCCTCTAGATCCGCGCTTCCATCTCCGAGTCGCATCCATCGCCGATGGTCATTCCAGGACACGGTGTTGGAAAGGGAATGGAAAAGGAGGAAGGGGGGACACACAACTCCGGAACACCGAAGGGAAATTCGCGTAATGGTTTCCGCCGACGAGTACGCGGCGTGTGCGGTTCGGCGTTCCGCAGACGTCGCGAAAATGCTGAGAGACAGAGAGTGAGTGAGAGATGGTGGGGACAGCTGGAAGAAAGAAGGCCGGCCATTTTTTTTAACTCGAAACAGCGGGAGAAGAGGAGCGCAGATATGTTTCGGGCCCGGGATACTCGAAGCCAGCTGCGCCGCGCCGCCTCATGACCTCGGACCATTCGGCGAATGCTGATAGCACCAATTTCGAGGCACCGGTGCAGCTCGGCGGCGTAAAGAAGAGGGGGCTATTTCACCTGATCATAGCCGCTCATGTCTCGCGAAAAAAAAAGAACGCACATTTGAAGGGAGAGAAATAAACAAATAAGTAAAGAAAGAAAGAAAGAAAGAAAGAAAGAAAGAAAGAAAGAAAGAAAGAAAGAGAGAAAGAAAGAAAGAAAGAAAGAAAGAAAGAAAGAAAGAAAGAAAGAAAGAAAGAAAGAAAGAAAGAAAGGGAAGAAAGAAAGAAAGAAAGAAAGAAAGAAAGAACTTCTGAGTATGTAGGCTCAGAAAGCAGTCGCCCCCTCGCTTCTTGATCAAAGTTTACGAGATGTGGGGGCTTAGATCTGCACCGAATTACTATCAGTTTTCCCGTTTTTCATGTAAGTAGATGGGGGCCGTCGGCATGGCGACGGCAGCGCTTGTAGCAAGTGTTCGCAGCAACTCAGCGAAATGAATTTTTACTCGTTCGGGCCGCCGTTCAGACGCCCGTAACACTGTGAAAATCACTCAAGCGATGGCCAGAAACCAGAACAAGGAAGACAGGGAAGCGTATGCATCGAGCAGCATGTAAAAAGGTATCGTATTTACCCGTGTGAAATATATCCTCGTGTACGGGCCGCAACCCCTCTTCGATGTGCAATAATTAAAAAAAAGAAAGTTTAAATGAGAGAGAGAGAGAGAGAAAGAGGAAGAGAAAGTAAATGCAGGAAGGTCCACCAGACGCGATTCCAGTTTGCTATCCTACGCTGGGAGAAGGGGATTAAGGGATGAACAGATAGGGAGATAGAAAGAAGTGAGTGTAGAAAAAATTCGCGTGAGCTTAAAAAACACTGCTGCGTTCCATAGTACTGGACGCAGGATCTCAGGCGAATCACGTTCCCCTCTAGATAGTCGAGTCATGGTGCGTACTGAAGGTTTGCAAGTACTGGACACAGAACATCCAGTACCTGTTGTGCGGACTGAGCGTACGGCGACTTTCAGCTCGCCGATGAACACGCGAAGTGTGTCGGAGAGTGACTGAATCGCTATGAGAATTGGTTTGTCTTATTCTGACAACTTGCTCAGTC
The DNA here is from genome assembly GCF_013339695.2 of Rhipicephalus sanguineus. Taxonomy (NCBI): domain Eukaryota; kingdom Metazoa; phylum Arthropoda; class Arachnida; order Ixodida; family Ixodidae; genus Rhipicephalus; species Rhipicephalus sanguineus. The sequence goes on along the minus strand of NC_051177.1, from coordinate 97,558,038 downwards.
GGAGATTTAGTCTTCACTGTTGCCGATGTGCACTGTGAATCTGCATGTCGCTGTGAATTCGGCAACATAGGTCAAGCTGCGTCAGTAGTGTCCCTGCCTTCCTTGCGCATGGTTTGTTCTGGCCGTCGCCGATCCGTGTAGTTGCGACTTCAGCAGCGTAGGCCAAGTGGAATCCAGAGCAACCGTGCGTTTTAGATGAATTTTGTTTCGCTCCGGCGGCTAAGAGTCCGAGTGGCAAGGGAGGTGGTGAAGCAGGACGTTCGAGGGGCGCTGCAGATGCAGGGGCGTTGGTTTTCCTTGATAAACTTCGGCGCCGATGGCATTGGGCGTCACGTCCATATATACCCGCGTTCTGCATGATTTCCACACGCCGCAACCAGATGGCGCTAGTTGCGCTGCTGACACAGAGCCATATATACCCTCTATGCTGACGATGGCATTATTACGATTGTCCTATCCCGAACGGAAGGGTCGAAGTAAGACTGAAGCGCTACTCCGAGGCACAGTGATGTAAAAAAAAAAAAAAAACCTTGATGGTGACAAAAAAAAAAAAATCAGGCGATGTCAAACCCACTTGTTTCTTTCTCTCTCTTAAAGTCGACAGGTCTCTTCGACCACCTATAGACTTGATGGGATAGTGTGCGCGTGGTTCTGTCAATCCTTCTTCTCTTCCCCTGTCTCTCTATTCGCCCTCCTTATCCCTCTCCCCCAGTGCAGGGTAGCAAACCAGAGCTGCGTCTGGTTAACCTCCCTGTCTTTCCTTGAAACTGTCTCTCCATCTTTCTCTCTGTGTCACGTTCGTATTGCAATCATGAACTCAAAATAGATAACCTCGCTTCCACAAACAAACAAACAAACTTCGTTTTTCAACACAGGCCTAAAGCCAGCATGGTCACAGAGTTAAGAGCACATGCTTAATAGTTACTGTACTTCACGACGAGCCACGACGCACAACAAGGCTGAGCAGTCGGTGAAACGGAAAAAACAGCCATGGCGAGCCGGGACCACTACTAAGCTTGAGGTAACTTACTTTAGCGTAGCACAGCACCGAGTAAAAATTTAGTAAATGAAATTTCCGCTCTGCTGACAATCTGAAAGAACATCAAATTAGTTTGAACGTAGCAATTCTTTTTTTTTTCTTTCCCGCAGACTACCTGTATATTCGATCATATTCGCGGCTTTGTACGTACGCGATAAAGTGGTCGGCGATCTGTACATATGTTCATACTGTGACGTCAGTGGTTGCTGTATTCCACACATAGCAGTCGGGCCACAGAACGATGTCTCAGTGGTTTCAATGGCTATAGCCATGAGCCTCCCGCACGAAACACATCGCGCAGCCTGCGAAATATTCCAACAAAAACTTGGAGGACGCTTGAGCTTCGCCTTCAAGAGTAGAATGCGATAACGTCATCGGACCCTGTTCGCATCGCCTTCACAATCGCTAGCCTAGCTTCACTTCTCGGTGGACAACTAAGCCTTGCCGCAAGGAAAGAAACGTTTGTTCGCTGGTAAACTGGCCATTTCGAACTATCCTAGGATGCCTACTGCAAGCACAGTTGCGAAGTGCACACTACGACATAATTCCTCGTTTTGCGAGTTGGTGAGGTGCCCACTACGCGCACCTGCGCAGCTTAACACATTGCTGATGCTGTTCTTGATAATGATAATTAATTATGCCCGTGTGCTTTGTAATTAGTAGGCCATTAACAACCACTCGTTGCGCGATTCATATGTTTTGACGGCTGGTGTGATTCTATGCTTCTGCCACGCAACATTACACGTGTTAATGGCACTCCTCAATCTACATAACATTCATATAGCTTTTCAATTATACTGACACTCTCGACGGGTTTTCATCGTTGCCGTCGCCGTCATGCTCCGTATAAAGTCCACATTGATAACATCTCTCCCCGCGCATCGTATGTTCTACCCGCGGGTAAAAGCGTGCGAGCGGAGGCGACGAATGCGGCTGAAGCAGAGATGAAACGAGCCGACCCATCTCCGTCGCACGGCGGGTGCATGCTATAACATCACCCCGCGTGCGAAGCCTCGATTGCTGCTCAAGCAGAGAAGAAACGGCCCGCCAATTTTGAAGGAGCATGAAGGAAAGCGGGAGGGGTGGGGGATGCGTCGCTCGAGCAGCAACTGTGAACTTTGATCATAAGGGCGTGGTCGCGATCGCTGGCGCGCGCGCTATCCCTATAGAGCAGCCGTATTCTCTTACAGTAGCGCTTGGTAGAGTTACGCGAGATTATATCCAAAAGAATTAGCTGCCAGCCTTACTTCGTATAACCTTTCACTTTGGTGCTGTCGCATTAATTGCTTCGCCCTTGCGGTGAAACTGGGATTTTTAGGGGCGAAGCTCCTTAAGGCGGCACCCGTTCGTCCCTCGTAGTCGTAGTAGTGCGTAACCAGTCGTAACGCTAGTACCAGATCTTGACCTCCAAGGTGGTGCCGGTGGGAGATTTTTCCTGTGCGTTGTTGAACAATAAAAAATTCGCAGCGTGCGCGTTAACTAAAAGCCGAATTCTACTGTCTCTCATTCCCCATTAGCAGCCATTGGCATGTTCCAGTAGGAAACGTTAGTAGAAGTAGAAGTGTAAGTGTTAGCTAAAAGCCGACTTCTTCTGTCTCTCATTCCCATTAGCAGCCATTGTTTACCTCCAAGGTAGTGCCTGGTGAGATTTCTCCTGTGCGTGATTAAACAATAAAAATTTTGTTCAAAACGCCGTTGATTGATGAAATAAACCAACGAAAGACGCCAGATGTTTTCTAAAAGCAAAACGAAAGAACGCCAGATGTTTCTAAAGCAAAACGAAAAGAAGCCAGCTGCTTAACGAAAGACGCCAGATGTTTTCTAAAGCAATGGTTTTCTAAACAATGAAAATTCACAGCGTACATGTAAAATTAAAGTGAGCTACAAGTCGTCATAACTCATCGAACCTTTAATATAAACGCGCCCGATCTCACGTCGGTGATGATGTACTGGGCAGAAGTCACGGAAGATTCACGGTTTACCGATGAACCTCCGCAGCTTCGCCCACTCATCATCATTCACCCCGTGGATATGCTGTGGACGAAGCTTGGGGGGAAAGTCGGCACGTCACCCGGCCAACCGGCCAAAGTTGCTTGCTTACCGCTTGAACTGGTACGGCTGTTCATACTTGTGCAATCCAAAAGTAAATATTACGTGAGGCGTAACATCATTAGGTGTATTAGGTGGTGTGTTCCTTTAATAGAAAATATAGGGCGTGGTCGCGATCGCTGGCGCGCGATCAGCGGTATCTTCCTATAGAGCGGCCGTATTCTCTTATCAGCAGTGCTTGGTAGACGTTACACGAGATGTATATACCAAAAGAATTAGCTGCCAGCCTTACTCCGTATAACCTTTCAATTTGTTGCTATCGCATTAATTGCTTCGCCCTTGCGGTGAAACTGGGATATTTTTTTTCCAAAGAAATTTCGAGCACGGGCGCGTCTCTGTGGTGGAACGCCTGCTTACCACGCAGAAGTCCTGGTTTCGATTCCCGCTCGAACCGAAGATTTTTTAATCATTTCTTTATTTGCACCTGTCTCGAATTCTCGCTCACGGACAACGCTGCTTTTTCACTCACAGCCAACGAGGCCGACGCCGACACCATAATTTATGCGAAATGAGCTCTTTAACACTATCGCGTAAAAAGGAGTGAGTGCTTAAACGAGTAAATACGGCATATGGATTAGCGCGTCAACATTATCTGTTTATGCACAGATATGCACGGCTCTCATTAGTAACGCTTACGGGCTAGTACGGCAGCTCTTAGGCTCAGACGCTCTAAACAGATAAAATTATGCCGTCGCATGGTAAAGGAAAGGCAGATAAAACGAATGTAAAGGTAGATATATATAAAAATGAAAAGGAAAACAATGCCAGCCAGTTATCACGACCGTTTCATTTCAGGTAAGGCGGCTTCGAAGCATTTTTCTTGCCCACGCCTGTGTACGCAATCCTGCACGCAAATATCGACAACCTGCGTGTCCATGTTTGGGATTCTAGACCGCTTTTGCAGCTCGATTAGCCGCAAAAAGTATTAAATTTTACGCAGTGCAGGTGACGTGAATGTGCGCGATCGTATACATAACGGTGTCGTTGAGTGAAGCGAGCGGCTGCATGCCGCTATTGTCGTCGAGTCTAAACACCGAGAACCGCTAACATATTTCCAGAGCGCCATACTAAGAAAAAGTACAGTTTTAGAAAAAAAAAAAGCCTGAGCGTGTGCATTTAGTTGGCTGACGAAGTCGACCGCATCTAACCATAATGTTTGGTAACACTCGAAGATGTGTGGTATACATACTATTTACGGAAGGGTTTCGGTGCCGGTGTGTAGCTTTGCCAGTTCTGTATCTTTAACAACAAAACTAAGAGTGCTACGGTAGACGCATACGCATGAAAACGGCTGGGTTAGTGCATTCGACGCTTCGTGACCTTACAACTGCTCGTCGCGATATAGAGAAATAAAAAAAAAAAACATTCGTTTACCAGCCCATGGTGTGGCGTCTATGTGTATTACGTAAAATCGTCTACAGCAAACCCGTGCTTGCTCTTAAACATGGCTCTGAGGCATTACAAGCAGATGATTAAGTAAACAAAAAATCAAAATGATTCGTTAAGTGTGCTGGGTTATATTTAAATAATTCTCATATACACATCGAGTCGCGCTTCTGTGTATTGCTTCCTAGGCAGTGAGGCTGAGATAAAGTTTATTCGACTAACAAGACTGTCAAAACGAAGCCGAGTTTCTGCATCAAATATAATTGGTCTTCATCATCATCATCATCATCAACATCATCATCCTGACTACGCCCACTGAAGGGGAAAGGCTTCTCCCATGGTTCTCAAATTAAACCGTTTCTGTGCTTGCTGCGGCTACGTTACCCTGAAAACTTCTTAATCTCATCTGCATACCTAACTTTCTGTCTCCCCTTCGCGCGTTTGCCTTCTCTTGGAATCCAGTCAGTTACTCTTAATGACCAGCGGTTATCGTGCCTACGGGCTACATGCCCTGTCCATTTCTTCTTCTTGATTTCGACTAAGGTGTCCGTAACACCCGTTTGTTCCCTGACCCACTCTGCTCTCTTCGCGTCCCTTAAGGTTATACATATCATTTTTCATTCCATGGCTCGCTGCATCGCCCTCAATTTAGATTGCCCCTTCCCCCCCTCTCTCTCTTTCTCTCTCCATCACTGAACTCGTCTCGCTGCGTCCTTCTACATCTCTTTAATCAACATACATCTCAGGACTCTACTTGTGACCTGGGCTGTTTCGGCAATATACTTGGCGACCAGGTATACAAATTCCTCGAAAGGCGAGTGTCCCTCGGAAATTTCGCCGAGGCCAGCGGACCGTTACTGGATGCTTCAGGAATGATAAATAGCGAGACACGGAGAATACCAACGACGAGCGGACAGCGTTTTTTTTTTTTTAAATCGTCGTCAACACGAGCTAGCGCATGAGCGACTCTGGAACTGCTAGCTAATTACTCAAGCAATCCGTGCACGAGGCCAACCCGAAACGAGCCCAAGGAGACCGCGACAGCCTCCTACGAATCTCGGTCTATGCGCGACGTTCCACCTGAATTATGAACGAAATTACGCTGCCGTCCTGACCTCACGGCATAAGAATCCGAGTTCCCTGGACGGGCATACAAGGTAACCCGGCAAGTGCGGATGAGTTGCGGCTGGAAGTTAATAATGACGTAACGGTCACTGCGCCCAGATGAAAGCGTATACTGACTATATATATTCAGCGAGTGCAGAACGCAAGGTACACGCACCTGTTTCTATGTGGAATAACATAATAATAATATCTGGGGTTTAACGTCCCAAAACCACGATATGATTATGAGAGACGCCGTAGTGGAGGGCTCCGAAAATTTCGACCGCCTGGTGTTCTTTAACGTTATGTGGAATAACAAAGGGGGTGGGCGGGAGAATGGGAGACGAGATTTAATAAGAGGCGCACGCGCGCTCTCGAATGTTCCACTCTCAGTGAAATGTGGTTGCCAAGTCCGGTAGCCTCTGAGAACGGCAACACCTGTCTTGCGGTTTCTACATCATCGACGTATACGAGCTGTGCGAATTCTCAAATTTTCTTTCCTCCTTCGTATGAACATTTCTCGGGGATTGTTCGGGTGTGCTGCCCTACTTTTGCGCTCTATCGCTTGCGAGATTATTAAATTCGAAGCCTAGCATTTCTTAGCGAACCAAAGCCCCTTTCACTGTTTCTATCTATCTATCTATCTATCTATCTATCTATCTATCTATCTATCTATCTATCTATCTATCTATCTATCTATCTATCTATCTATCTATCTATCTATCTATCTATCTATCTATCTATCTATCTATCTATCTATCTATCTATCTATCTATCTATCTATCTATCTATCTATCTATCTATCTATCTATCTATCTATCTATCTATCTATCTATCTATCTATCTATCTATCTATCTATCTATCTATCTATCTATCTATCTATCTATCTATCTATCTATCTATCTATCTATCTATCCGCATATGTCTGGGCGCTTTGTGGTTGTCTCCTTAACTTGGTAAGGACCAAAATTGGCATAGGACGACATGAGTGTATGACGAACATGATTCACAGGCCATGATCTGAATAAAGTGGCTTGCCTGCCGCCTACTTCATAAAACCCTTTCCACCAGTCACGTATGACCCATATCCGCATAACACGGCCCGTGGTATAAGGGTATACGCACTACAGGTGATTCACAGTTTATATCAACCCAGGAACAGTGAGAATAGACTAGAAATCTTAACGTGAAAGCGTTAAGGAGCTCGTGTCGCAGAAAATATTGCTCCGGCATTGACGGCGTTGTCGAGCGGAAAATCTCGATCAAAGGAAAGAATAAAAATCACACCTCAAGCCGAAATTGTACCCATGCATTCCGCATGATAGTCAAGTGTTCTATCACAGAGCCACGACAGTGCTTCAAACTCCTTGGGCAAAATACCCTTCACAAGCGTCATGTCTGGACAACGCCACTTGTGGTTGCGATATTGGCTACCCGCTTTGATAACTGTAATAAACATTGACTACGTAATCTAAAGTCAAGCTTGCTCGAATACGTCGACGAACGCTACTTATCATATGCACATCATCAGACCGCTCGCGATAAAACTTGCCTCTGTGCTCTAACGTAAGTGCAGAGCTTACGACAGACCATGAGATATCCTTTACACGCCAGTGTAGTCGACATGCCTGAAAAACCAACGGTATACGCAGAACTACTAAACTTACAAACAGTGACATCGATCCACTTTGTAGTAAAACATGGTTCAAAGCGAAAAATCCGCCATGTAGGCTGCTATTCGCTGACTGCTTCGCATGAAATCGATTCCCACAATGCGTGGGATCTGTCGGAATTTTATCATCCACATTTCCGCATACTATGTTCACACACACGCTGTTGTGCTTATTGTGCAGTACAGTAAACCGGGGGCTCGTCATATCGATCTGTCTGCCTCAACTATAATCTTGCAAGCTTTCATTTATTTTTATTGCGATAGCAATTATATGGACAGTCTCGGCTGGAAAATGTCCGTCCCCGTCGCCGTCATGCACCGTATATGTATAAGTATGTATATATATATATAAAAGCCCCAAAGAAAAATAATTCAGGAAATGCATCCGAAGCGCGGAATCGAACCAGGGACCTCTTCCTCCGCTGCGAGAGGCGCTAGCCACTACGCCACGAAACGCAGATCCTTCACGTAGGTAACGGCGAGCGTTATATACACATCCTTTACCGCTGGACGGACTCAGAGACGGCTGCGCTTATAAGCGTTTCTTCATTACCAGCGAGATGGCGTTAGGAGCGCGACAGGCGCATTTAAAAGTAGTCGGCGAGCTCGCTCTCTTCTTCTTATACTTGCGCAGGTAGAACCTTGCCCTTCCGCTGTCTGCTGGCGCGGTTTTCTTGTGCTGAGGGGAAGAGGGATGTTTCACGCTTTCACCGTGATGTCCGCGCTCATGTTACGGAGCGTACGAAAGCCACTCGAGCTCAAGGGACGCCGCTAAACGAACAAACAGAAGATGAGCGCGAACTATCAAGTGTCACAGCTCGACACTTGAAGCACGCTAGTTTCATTCGCTGCTTCGGCCGCCTTTGCAACAGGAGCGCTGTTCAAACTGAGAGTATCCATTGGCGAGCCTCACTTCATATAGCATTAGTTTCTTGCTATCGCATTCATTGCTTCGGCCTTGCGGCGAAACTGTGACTTTTTTACTCAGGCTCAGGATGGCGCCAAAAAAAAAAAAAGCAGTTGGCCATAAAATGAATGGCGAGCCATTTGGAAGAGTATATGTTGAAGCTGGGGACTATCTACTGAAATCCTGCGGTACTATACTCGGCGAAAAGTTTTCTTAGCAGTAATGTGAAAGCTACAGAATCGAAATGCATGCCTGCTACCGCGCCAAAAAACAGTACTTACGTTTACTGGTAATTTACTCGTTTGCCTATCTGAAATAAATGCTGCTTGATTTATTATGAGACTCGAAGAGTTGCGGGAGGTCGTAGGTATAATACAGTTATTGTTTACTTTGCAAGAATGCCTTTCTTTTCTTTCCATTTCTTAGACAGCACCACCTTTTCAGCACGCCCGTTTTCCAATGTAAACATGGCGGCGAAGTGGGTCAGTGTGCCGCCGCGAACGCGCTGTTTAGTTCTCCAAGAAAAATATACTTGTAATATGACACTAAAATGTACACTGAACAATCGAAATGTTTCTCCCATTCACATTTTTTCTGTGTATAATTTTCTAAACGCGTTAACGATGCGAGCGAGCAAAACCGACATCGGCCGCAAGCTGTACTTGCGGAGCAACACGAATGTGCAGAAGCCCCGCCTCCGTAGCCTTCGCTCCACTGTCAAGATAAGTTGTCGCCGAGTATACCTTCACGGGAGATGGAACTTCGTAATGCTACTGAGCGGCTGTTGGCGCAGCAGTGACGTATACTGCATAGTCTATGGTACTCCCACTCCGCAACTTCCTTATTGTTGTTGTCGCGAGCCTGTTCTTCTTTCCATCTTTCTTTCCCTTTCCCTCTCTCACTAGTGTAGGGTAGTAAACCGGGTGTTATAATTCTGGTTTACCTCCCTGCATTTCCCTCACTTTTATCTCTGTCTGTCTACTGGTGTGTACTGGCATGACTAACAAAGCCGTACGTAATTAGGGAGTTTTAGCTTGTAACGTATACTTCTTTACGTTACCGTGTTGCCGGATACCAGATGGAATCTGCGCATGTGCGAACATTTACGGAGCGTAAAGGTTTACGGAACGTAAACTACTCGCCGGATAGGCTTTACGTTCACAGCCCTATCTCGCAAATCCACCTTCGTCCGTGGCTACTCGCGATATCCGCTTCGCGGAGACCCCAGCCGCCGAGTCAAAATAAGCCGAAGTGCGAGCGCCACTTACGATCACCTTATTTCAGCCGGATTACCGAGGCAACCGAGGCTAGAGCGACGTAGTATACCGAATCCGCAAACGTGAGAAGCCTAAAGACGCCGACAGGCTGGATAGGTGGCGCCATCTAGCGGGGCTAAGGTGTACCAGGCGAGCACAAAATTGTTATTGCAGAAACATCGGGCATTCTACTCCCAATGTAAATGCCTTGCAGCGGCATTTGTACGAATGAGTTGCCTTTTTAATCATTTTTTCCCCTCAAGAACACTAAGCGAAAACAAAACGTGTCCATTATTGTGGTTGCAAGAAGCGTCACAAGATGCCGACACCATCGCCAGGACTGCACACGCTAAAAGCCTCTCATAATTTTGCCGCAGCGTAATTCAATATTATCTAAATTAAATGTAGTTTAAATGCTGTTATCATAACCATTTAGTGGTTTGCGCCAACGTAAAGGTTTACGTACGTACGTAAAGGTTTACGTTTGGGCAGCTAAAAAACATTACTAAAACTCGAGTTCCGGTAAAACGGTAAACGTAATCCGGTAACGGTAACGTAAAGAAGTATACGTTACAAGCTAAAACTCCCTATTGACTGCGGTGTTAAGGAGACATTTGAACACGTTTCAGGCGACCCTCCTTGATAAAATGAACAGAGATAAACGTTCAGGAATGAAAAAGCTCGTACGGACGACATATGTTTGTCAAAATCATTTTTAAATACCGATCGCACAAGCCGTCGCGGCAGACGGCTGATAATGAATGCATCTTTCTGAAGTTTCGAGAGACAAGAAAGCTACATCAGCGCCTGTTGTATACTGACAACTGTGACCCTATGCTGTGAATCTCAGCGACTGTGTACATCATGTGCTCTGTTTCTCACTCTCTCTCTCTCTCTTTGTACGGGGTGAGAGAGAGAATAAAAGACTGCATCTATGTTGCACCATGCTTGGAGTGAAGCCAGAGGGCGCTCAGTGTCTTCCGCGTGGCATGGACTCCTTGGAACAAGTTCACTGTCTTGCAGCAGTATGTTGCAATACGTCTGATCGCACCGGAAAATGTCCGCTACTCAAATTTTGAACCATGTTGTAACGGCAAATTCAGTGTGCACTTATGTTAGAAAGGAGAGAGATCTTTGCAAAGGGACGAGGTTGATAAACTCGCCGGACGTGGAGAGGCGAGCCAGCTTCTCCTTTCAACGACGCCACGGGCCTAATCTGTCAGAGAGGTGCGTCGCGACAGTTTTCCAACGCCGGACGCTTTTCCAACTTCAAAAACGTTCGTTCCTGTGTACGCGCAAATGCTGGCGTAAACCCGGCGAGGCAGGCGACGCTCTCTCGTTGCTACGTTTTGTTTGGACCCAGCGTCACCAAGCAGCCTTCATACATCACACGCAGGATCGATGACCGGCCACGCGCTGCTGCCCAATAAGTGCGTAACCTATCTCCGGCGGCGGCGCTACCAATCATCTCCTCAATCTATCCTCCTAGATACACACGCACGCACGCGCAAACACACGTGCATCTGCGGGAGTTCTAACGCCCAGCCACCGAGCCTCCTCGAACATAAAGGGGTTGCTCGACCGCGGCTGCTGCCCAACGCGCAACAATGCGTCTCGCTTTTCCCAGGTGGGATTTGATGAAAAAGAGTGCCGGCTGGGTTTCGCGAGTGGATCGACGTGCGGTCCCTGTGGGCGACGCAGCGACGGAAGGCATCCACGCTCGTCATCCCCAAGTGAGCCGGCTAGTTGATGAAGTTTCGGGCGCATGGGACGGTGAAGGCCAGAACGGATGCGGTGATTTCTATGGCAGATGCGACGCATTCTCCGGAGTGTCAAGATTAACGCACAGTGAGCTCACCACATCTTGGTTTTCTTTCGGGTGTGCGACGGAAATGTTGCGAAATGACCAACAGTAAAAGTAGGTTTAAAGGAGCACTGACACCAAAATTCTGCACCTTGTTTTTTCTGTTGCGATTAACAATCCACTTATCATGGCTGGAAAGCTCGTTTTCTCGAGCGCGCGACGGTTAATTATTTGGAGACTGTTTTATAGCGCCCAGTCGCAGTTTCGGTTGCAGAGAGCGCCGAGGGAGGCGGGACCCAGAGTGGTGGCTATGTAAACACAGCTGGCTGCGTCAGCACACAAAACCGCGTGCACATGAGCACCGCGTCGACAACTCTTTTCAGCGAAGACTTCCTGGGTGCTGCTACAATGTCCTCTGAGACGTTGTAAATATGCGTGACCCCCCCCCCCCCCCCCCCCAAGATGCACTGCCGAGGCGAGGACACCAGCCTTTGTACTCCCGTGCAAGTCTCCCCTTCTTTCCATTGAAAAGGTCTGCTGGGAGAGAGTGGGAGAGAGCGCCCGCAGCAATCGTGGCAGCCAACGCAAACTCATGACGCACGTGGCGGTTGGTTGTTTACAAGAACACCAAAAACGCGTTTCGCGTGGAGTGGCGCGACGCGCACTTCAAACGTGGTTTTAAATATCTTCTAGGCTATATTATCCGTTGATATTTCGTAGATGATGCGTGTGTCCATCCCACAGGTTATCTCGCCTTCGAAATTTTGCGTCAGCGCTCCTTTAAGAGCAACAGCAACCATGAATATTAACAAAAATGAATCTAGAAAGACAGAAATGGCTCTGACGCGTGGCTATCGAGTTTCGCGTAAGGTAGAAGTATGCGAGTCTTTGTTCTTGAGCTAGGATGTTGCGTAGGGCTACACGTAATGTTACTTTGGCAAATCAAAGTGGAAAAGCCACGAGAGAAAATACATTTAGGATAACCCTATACTACGCGATGGGGCTGAAGACCGGCCTCACAGTATCTCTAGGGACATTAAAGAACACAGAACACCATGATAACACAAGTTGTCGTGCAGACACAGACACAAGAGATCAGAACAACGCAAACGTCAATGTAGTCTGATCTTTTATGCGTGTTTTTTTTACACGCCAACTTCTTTTATTGTGAATGCATGTCGTCTGACTTAATTTTCTGTTGTTCGGAACGTCATGAACAGGTGTTTGGCTTTTTTTACAACATAATCACTGTCTTAAACACAGTTACATCAGCAGCATGGGCCTGCAAGCAGTGATATGCTAAAACTCCTCATGTCGCAAGTCCAATCGGTTCATTTCCTCAGAAGCTTTTCGTTCACGAAGAAAAACTAAAGACTTGGGAAGAAAAGAGATGGCTGCGAACGGGTGCTAATGATTCCTTAGGTTGGGCAAGAGTGCTCCAGTCACAATATCTTTCTTTCTCTCAAGAATCCGCCTCGTCCGATGCTGTCTACGCTAATACCTCGGAGGTAACAACGCAAGAACAGTGGCGGGCTGGGGCTGCAAGATTGGAAAGGCTTTGAGAGTCAGCTCCAAAGTTCTCCGTCCGCCCTATCTTTCATTAGCTTTTTTTTTTTTCTGCGCTTCCTTTTAAATTTGCTGGCGGAACTTGAACGCTCGTAATGGTGGCACTTCAACACTTGTAAGTGTTGAAGCTAAGTTTTGCGTGGCGTGCACCTCTTCTTGTGCCGACGATAATTACGTACAAAGTTCAACGATGAAAGAATAAAAAAAGACGCCAGGATATTTAAAACGCCGCGAAGCATAAACGGAATCCGAACCGCATCAGCGGCTCCTCCGCAGTGTCTGAGACTTTTGAGAGTGACCCTGCAACGTCAGCTATACTTGAACGCCTTGGCAAGTTCCTCGGCTTCCCGAAGCGAGGCCGGCCCTTTCTATTCTTTTGTGCCGGTGTGAAAAAAAAAATGGCGGGAGGAGTTTTTTTGGAGGGTTGGGGTGGCCTCATCATTGGATTGTCCAGCATAGCTCAGAAAGGAGTCGGATGAGGAGAAAGGGGGAAAGGCGAGGCACTGGGAGAGACACCGAGGACGTGCAGGGGTGGTGAAAGGAGGGTGGGGGAAGGCCGAGCATAATTAAGGTGCCGAGTCAGCGATTTGGATCGCGAGAATTGAGCGCGCGCGCTGCCGTAAGACTCGATAATCATCGCCACCGCCGCGTTGCTATCTCAACCCTTTTCTGCAGAGGCCGTTCCCGAGGCAAAGAAAGGAACTCTCGCACGACGGGAAGCATGGGGAAAGGGCGAGAGATGAGGCGAGAGGGGAGGTCGAAGAACCGATGTAATGTTGACGGAGAATGCACAGTCAATGCCTCTCTCTCTCTTTCGCGCTCTCTCTCTCTCTCTCTACCTCGTCCTTGATCTAGTGCCTCGCGCTTTGGGGCAGAGCTTACATATTCAGAGGCAGGGCCCGCTCTGTGTTGCCGCACCGCGGACGCGGAAAGCCATTAAGACTTGATCACTCATCGGCTTCCTTCACCGTGAGAGGAGGGCGAGGGAGGTGTTTCGTCGGAGGACTCGCTTCTGAATCGGCCGCGGGGCTTTGGCGACAGGTTTTCCGCACGCGCTCGCACTTTTTCCGCGGGCCTGTCCAATTACACGCCCTCTCGCGCTTCGCCTGACGCGCTGCATGGCCATTCTCGTTCCGTTTCCGTTGGTTGAGCACCGCGAGCGAGGCAGACATCTCGAGAATGACATTATCGCGAATAGCTACGGATGTGTGTGTGTGTGTGTGTGTGTGTGTGTGTGTGTGTGTGTGTGTGTGTGTGTGTGTGTGTGTGTGTGTGTGTGTGTGTGTGTGTGTGTGTGTGTGTGTTCGGGTTGTTAATAGCGACTATACCCTTGATGGCTCGAAGCAATGTCTGCCGAGACATTTGCGGGAGAGAGAGAGAGAGAGAACAAAAAAAAAGAACTGAGACAATGAGGACGTCCACAAAGAAGAGAAGGTGAATATGCAAATAAATCATTGTTTCTTATAGCCAAATGAATGTAACAAATAATTAGGCTAAGGAGAGCATAGGCAATATTATTTGTTCTTAAGGGTTGAATCGCGCAAACGAGACGGTTAGTTTTAACTGTATTGTAATGATTACAACGCAAATTGAAAGGAATTGAAGTGGACAAAAAAATTCGGCAGATCCCACGTACCGTGGGAGTCGACATTATGCGAAGCATGCGGCGGTAAGGAGACTGTGGCGTAATTTTTTTACTGAGCGACACGTTACAAAATGACGCTAAAGATATGTATAAATTTTATACGCACACATATATGTTGAAGAGCCGCATATGTGTTATATAACCAGTTGTTTACGGTTGGATGACGCTTCCAACGGCAACATGGGTGTTACCAACACCAGAAGCGGTAAGCTGATATGTAGTGCTTATACTTGTTCCTTATGATGGAGAACGCATGCACGTTTCACGAACCCGTGTGCGTGTGTGGAAGAAGTTCTTGACAGTTCTTGAACAAGGTCATCATCACCGCGATCAGTGAGCACGAGGTCATGACTTGTTATAGGATCCGGTCATGATCGTGGTGACGAGGGGTCCATGTGTAGTGAAGTATGTGATATAGTAGAGCTGTTGGAATTTGTGAATGCCTCGGCCATTTCGTCGACAAGTTGTCTGTCAATAGAGCCGGCGACATGTCGGAACCTAAAGCCACCCTTCGCGTTGTTGAGGTATGGGCCTGGATAGTAGACCAACATCAGTAGATGGCGCTTGTCGTATTCCTAGACTACCTGGGCGTACGTGGCCTACGTTGCCTGGTCTACAAAGCGGCTGTCAATCAATCAGGCATCATCCTCGGTCAGCATGAGGCCATCCCCTTCTCGTAAGAAATGAAGAGAACACTGCGTCATTCTGGCGGACGAAGTGCATTTTACGGTGCGGTGATGTGGATATCACATGTAACTTTCGTTAATGTATTCCTCCGGGGTCGACCAATGCTTCAATATAACTTGCTGAATCATAGGAATACAAATGTAATGTTTATTATATTGCTATAAAAGCGGAGCCAACACTGGAACCACAGGCGTTAATCTGATATGACGCCTGTATCGTAGTACACATCGTAGGAGTGCCATGTAGTGTTTATTGCTTTCTTGTAAGATTAGATAGCGAGCACTACAACCACAATTGACGTTTCACCGATATTACGCCTGCATAGGCTGTTTTTCCAAACCAGTTTATAAAGCTGGCGTGGCTCAGTGGTAGAATACCTGATTGCCACGAAGAATGCTTGGGTTCGATTCCTGTTGGGATCCTAATTTTTATTCTTTCCATTCGTCAAGTCAACATTGCCGATGTTGGTTTTTCTTAACGCTCTCGCATTTAAGTTACCAATGTCTGTTCTCGCCTTCCTGGGTAGATATAGACTGTCAATCACCTGTGGCGCATACCCCTACACCGCGGCCCGTGGTAAACGGGTATGTGCCACACATGTCTAGAGGAAAGGGTTTGACGACGTACACGACAGGATTTTCACGTTATTCATGTGTTGACCCGACAATCAGATTCGTCAAATCCTCTTACCCTCCCATGCCAATTTTGGTCTACACCAAATTAAGGAGGCGATCATGAGAGCACCCAGACGTAGGCGGATAGATAGATAGATAGATAGATAGATAGATAGATAGAAACGCTCAAAGTGCAAAAGGTTCGCTAAGAAATGCTTCGCTTTAAAAGTACCCTTTCCGTCGGTGGGGATCTGAACACGCAACCTGTGAATTACGTGTCCGATGCTCTACAGATTGAGCTACGACGGAAAGCGCTTCACTGTCCACTTGGTTGGATGTTACTCTGCGTGTCATCCTTGGCAGTGTTAGGCAGTGCCGCTCGTATAGACAAGGCGGCGAGCTGTGGAACGCTCTTTCGAGAGAGGGGGCCACGTGGCAGGTGATCTTCGCAGGAGATGGCAGCTGACCAATAAACCCTCTCATGCTACCTTTTGGCGAAAATAGTGTTCCACACTCTTTTCACCAAAGGGTCTCACACATTGATACACTAAAGCGTGTACAATTTATTTACAGCAAACACACATTGACATCTCAGGGATCACTGTTGCATCGCACAATGCAGCTGGGACTTAAAGTAAGCATCAGAAAGGTGTCCTCATTTAAAAAGCCTAATTGAAAAGATGCTCCGCTGGCGCGGATTAAGGGCAGAGATGCGTTTATGTGGCCTTGTTTGTGGGTTTTTCTGTGCTTTTATGTACTTTCAGGCTTCTATATTTTAGTCAGAAGTAATTGGAAAGCAATGAGTAATTTTCCTTGAAGTCACTTGCTTGAAGTAATTCATTACAGTACTCATTACAGCAAGAATTAATTTAACTACTGCAATTTCGTTACTGCCAAGTGCGCTTTACAAGAACGGTTGTTGTGGTTGTTGCTCAGGCATTAATTAAAGCCTGCAGCTCATGTAGAGTATACAAACCAGTATGTTTGTTCACAGTGCTCGTTCTTAATTGGCTGACGTCTTCACTATTGTTCAGAGCCTGCCCTCTCATCTCAGGGATTAGGTTAGGTGTAGGCCGGCTGTGCCAGTGGAATTTATTATATCCAGATTCATTTCGACGTCTACTACCACGCGTAAGGCTGACTTATAATAAGCTCTGCGATAACGAGTAACGCTGACACAAAACCCCAGCACACTGAAATTAATTAGATATTCTTGTTTATGGAAGAAACAGGGGCGGCGGGCTGTTTCTCATAAGGCCGCGCCATATAACGACCTCCGCTCAGTGTTATACAACCTGTTCGACACAATGAATCTTTCAAGCGTTGCCTCAGGTCGGCATTACGAAACGGCCCGCTCTCGAGCAACTGCAAGTGAAGCCATTCGCGAAACGGTCACGTATATATAAGCAGGAAAAGAACGAGAAAGAACTCACAGTTTCGACTTCCTTGGATCATTGTTAACGTTATTTTATAACAGAGCCCTGCTTTTACGCTAGCCGCTTCTTTCGATTCTTCGATTTCTTTCGGCTTTCTCGCGCGGAAAACATCCAGACCAGATTGGTCGTCGGGAGTTCAGCGGTAAGCCTCGGACGGCGAACGAGTAAATACCCCTTTTACACGGCCATCAACGAGGCTCCGGCGAATCGTAAACTTTTCCCGATCGAGAAAGGCTTCTGCGACGGACAGCGCCGGTTTCGATCTGTCTGTGGCCTTTCGTTACTTTTCTATCTCTCTCTCTCGCCGCTTCTTCTTCAGTGATAAAGAAGATGGAGTAGACTGCTTCGAATTTATTTGCCGCTTACTGTCTTTGGACACAATCTTTCTTCCTGGGGTTCGCTGGAGAGTCTTAGTTAAAGGGAGCTCTACACGTGCCTTTAGGTGGAGGATACCCACACAACTGGTTGGTCCGCCAGCGAATGAATGACGCCGAAGGAGTGCACGGATAAAAGGATTCTTCGTATGGGATGCCTATGTAACTATAGCCACTGAAGAACAAATAAAAAAAAAAAACGAGAGCACATGCGTCGGCGGGAGCCGCTGGCATTCGGTGATCGAATTTGTTGATCTTGGCGAGACTGGGGTCGTGTTCCTATACCGAGGAGAAAAGAAGGGCGTCCCTAATTACGTTGTTTCCTTGCTTGTTTTCGACGTCGAGTTCATTAAGGTGAAGTTTGTCCTGCAGGAGGTAGAACTTCGTTCTGTTCTCTTCTCTTCAGTTCTGTTGTGTTTTAACTGGCTTGCTGTGGAGAGGGCCGTGAGGCTGAGGTTTACATCACCTCTGTTACTCCATTTCTGTAAGTTCTGCAGCGAAAAAAAAAAAGTGTTTACTCGTTGTTGGCTCCCTTTTTCCTCCCAGCTTTTTTTTTTGTGTCAGGGAATATACACGCGATTGTAGGTAGCAAGGGCTGCTCTGTTCAGATAGGGTTGAAAGCGAGTAGAAATGAACTCAAAATCACGTTGCAATGCGAATTAAACTGTATAATTGCAACAGCACACACAGAAGCAATTCTCAGTCTATTGCTAAAGCAATGAGATCACACCTTGGCGCGTTATTTATCGCTTTTATTTTTCCTATTTTCTAGCCGGTGCTCCCTATTTCTGCTCTCTCAACATAACTTGAGCGTTTATCTTCGTTGTTGCGTAACTGACAGATGTTTCGATGCGCTGGCGTATAATGCAATGTACAAGTAGCACGCAAAACAACATTTGGGGAATACGGCTGCATTAATGCAATAATCTTGCTTATAATAGAAATGACTGCGGTGGCATTCAGTGCCACCATAGTACCGGATGTTACCGCAGTCAGTATATGACGCAGTCATACAGCAACTGCCGTAAGCCGAAGTCACGCACTCTGGTTCGTCGCAACAAAAAGCTTTTGCCGCACATCGTGACAAAGAAGTTGCAACGTTATCACGCTAGATAACTGGCCAAAACATTTAATAGTTTTATCATCATCGCCAGCATAATCGACATTGCGTTAACACTGTTATTTTTTACTTGTCCGCGTATAAAAAACGATGTGTTCGGACGACTCCTAAAGCCCTCGCATTTTTTAGATGCGAAGTATCTTAAGGTGGAGCTCAATCCGGTGGTGGTGGTGTGCGGCGTGACCACCCTTACTGCGCATGCGCATACCCTCTTCACTCACCCTCTCCCCTTCCCCTCTCCACTTTCCCTCTCCCCATCTCCCATACCCCTCTCCCCCTCTCCACTTTCCCTCTCCCATACCCCTCTCCTCTCCCCTTTCCACTCTTCCTCTGAAACGCGGGCTAGACACGCCGAAATTCTCTCCTGCGCAACGCCGCGGTGAGCTCGAGCGCATGCGCGTCCCCTCCCCTTCTCTCTCCTCTCCTACGCTGCCCCCCTCTCGCCCGCCTGTCGACCGCGTTCCCGCTCGCCCTGTGAGAATTAACGGCCAGGCTAGATGGAAGATACGACGCGCGTAGCGTCCCTCTTCGCGTTCCACGACGCGAGGTCGGTAGCATGCCCAACGATCGCCAACGGAACGCGATCGTGCTAGTGCTCCGGCTTCGCATCGCCTCATGGTCCCCTTTAGCGGGAGATGGTGTAATTTTTATCTGAGCGCGTGTGCTTTTAAAGACGATAGTCTTTCTTGGGGAACTTAAACGCCGAAATTTTGGTCTGCCTTTCTGTCTGCCCTTCTGTCTGTCCTTCTGTCTGTCTTTCTGTTTGTCGGCACGTCCCTCGATTCAGCCACTCGGCCAAAGTTGAACCACTTGCCCAAGGGCCAGCCATCGTGAACGGCTGACTAGGTTCATACTTGTGTACATTGTTGATCAAAAAGCAAACATTACGCATATCTGAGGCGCAACATCACTAGGTAAGTATTAGACGGTGTGTTCCTTTAACAGAAAATACATAGATACGCAATTTTAAAGACCTTGATGGTATGCGTTTAACGTTGAGACTTAAAAGATTGCCACAGCTGAAGCGATCAGCGGTCCAAGCCGAGCAAGCGCGAGCGCCAACAACAACCGTCTTCGTCTTCTTTCGCAGGCGTTCTTGTCTGCGCCCTACCATGTTACAAATCACTCTCCCGCGGAAAAGGAGCCATCCTGGCCTCCTGGCGACCTAAGGAACAGGTACAACTGGTGGGTCATAATGCGGCTTCAGTCGATCGACGTGAACAGTCTCGCGGCCGCGACGACGGCGGTTCGTAGATGATTGAACAGGCTCAATCATATAGTTAACTGGGGATGCTTGACGTAGGACGCGGTAGGGGCCTTCGTACTTAGGCAGTAGCTTTGTGGAAAGGCCAGGAGCGGAGGAGGGAACGCGAAGCCACACCAACGTTACAGGCGAATACGACTGAGGAGGCAGGTTTTCGTCGTGATGGTCCTTCTGGCCCTACTCGCCCTACAATGTTACAACCCTAGTTTCTTAAGGTGCGCTGAAAATGCGACTGCGCTGAAACTTGTCTTCCTCCGTGCCCTCTGCACAAGCTCATGTTGTGTTTCGGTTTCGGTTCAGTATTGCATTGTACGAATGACAGGGGGCGCCGCTCTGGCATTCCTGTTTTACCCAGGCGACGTGTAAAGTTTGTGGAGAGTACTCGTTGAGTGCGGACGTTTCTTCTCCTTCGGCGCATCGCGCCAAACAGCGTGTTCGGGCTGACCGGCGTCCCCACCGGTCGCGTTGGTCACCGCCGGTCTTCGCCTGCCGCTGCGCCGGGACTACCAGCCCGCAACACAGCACTCATGTTTCCCGACGTATTGCCAGATGGCCCATATTTTTGTTTCTAAATTTCCCTCCCAACCTACCTTTTCTTAGTACAGGGTTGCAAACAAGGCGTTTTTCGATATGGTAACTTCAAAATAGTTTCTGTCTTAATTTTTCCCTATATGGCTTTTAGGATTGTGTCATCAGAAATGTCGCATCCCTCGTAGCAAATGAGTCACATTGCCTTACAAGCTTCTCTGAGGCTCCGGAATAAATAAATAAAAACAAACAAAAAATCTCAACTTTCTATACCTTCAATCTTCCCGTTTCAACATTCCGCTCTGGCGCTGCAGGCGTATACGAGAAACAAAACCTAAAAAAAAAGCGGACAGGTAACATGTCTGATTCAATTATTGATCGATCGATCGATCTGGATATAACCGATTCAAATCGCCAATGAAGCGGCAGCAATGCCACAGCACGACGAAGCGAAGTAATCAGCGGAGGTGCGGAAGGAACTCTCCGCGAAAACCACCAGCCGCCCGTGGAAGAGTAGTAAGGAAAGCAGCGAAAGCGCTAACGTTAAATTAAAGAAACCAATCGTTAACGAAGTATAGAGTTCCTTGGACACACTGTACAGTTCTCGTTCGCGTCCTTCCCCTCATCCTCACCGCGTTCTATTTGGGAGCTCACCGCAAAGCCCCCCAGGGCCACCAATCAACGTGGTCCAAGACAACGCGCTAGCCGCCGTATACGGGAGGAGAACGAAGCGGCTGCCACTTGAGCATGGTGAGTCGATGAACGAGTGTTATTTATCGGAAACCTAATTACTGTCGGAGCTCCTTAGCCCGGGGGCGCCGCTGCGCGGCGGTTTCTGAGAGACGGGCGGAGCGCGCTGTCCATAGATTCTGGCACCTCCCTCTCTCGTTCCTGACACAGTTTGGCCAACTCCCGCGTCGCGCGGCGGTCAATGCCGCTCAGGCGCTTCAAGACATAATTAGCGCGTGCGGAAGACAAGCCAAATAAACACGCTCTGAATTGAGACGAGCGCTTTGGAGGGCCCCGAAGAGCCGAGCCCTGGCGGCGGTGCGGAACGCGAGAGGCAGCCGGTAATTACCTTCCCACGTCAAACTTTCGGTGGTGCACTGCAGGGCACTTTGAAGACGATAAGAAGTTTGAAAGTGTCTCGAAGTAGGCATGGGGGAGGGGGGGGGGGGACGCCGGTTGTTTGCCGGCGCACGGCAAACGGAACAGGCAGCGCGATAGAGTTATTGACATGTGAAACCGCCGGCTGCTACACGTGTGTACTGTGCTACGTGATAAACGGGCTCTATTTGTGTGACGGCGCTGTCCTCCATTCCCCTCCCCCTCCCGTCCTTCTCATCCCTCTTTTGTGTCACTGTTCCTGAGAAGTATTGGCACGAAGGAAACCGACACGTTGCTTGGGCGGTTCCTATATGCCTTTCGCGGTCGTTGGAACGGGACTCGATACCACGGGTCTCGTATCGACCGTCGTATATCCCATTCTTTATACTAATAGGTGACAGGTTAATAACCAGCCGGTATATGTAAGATAATGGCTAGTTTCACGCAGGTTACTGTGTCCGCACGTAAAAGAGAAGTACTACCGTACGTCTGGCCTGACGGATACCTGATATAGTTTTCTGTCAGCGAATTCAGCAGGAAACAAAGCGTGTATCAGACATTCCGAAGAGCACGAACATTCTTACACAAGGCAAAATACTTCACAGTGCCTGTAAATACTGTTTCGAACCAGGATGTGTCATGACAGGTGCAGTGAAATCCACCGCTTACGTGTAGAGAGCTTGGAAATAAACTTGTCTTAAGTTGACGCCTCGTCTCTCTTTCCCAGCGTTGTTTCTTTGTCACTGACGCTGAAAGTGCCTTACTTAAAAATATTTTTTTTTGTAAGCACTTTTTGCCATTGGTCGGCTGCGAGCGTTAGTGTAACTTTCACTATCACAATTGGTCTTTGCTTCTTTCTTTCTTTCTTTCTTTCTTTCTTTCTTTCTTTCTTTCTTTCTTTCTTTCTTTCTTTCTTTCTTTCTTTCTTTCTTTCTTTCTTTCTTTCCTTCTTTCTTTCTTTCTTTCCTTCTTTCTTTCTTTCTTTCTTTCTTTCTTTCTTACCACATACTCAATGAGGATGTTATCATTAAGCGTGACGTAACTGACACGCATGCGATGTTATTGACGTCAGACCTACCAGTCATGTTAGTAATACGTTAATACTTTTCCATGCCAATTCTGGTATTTTTATGCGGCCTTCTTCATATTGCTTAACTCTTTGGTGGTGAATCTGAGAAGCTGCGCAAGTAACATAATGCGGATAGGTGCTAGCGCCATAAAACGCCACCGTTCCATAACAACAATAAAGCCTCGACAACACAGAGAGGGTACGAAAAACGTATTAGAAGAGAACGGCGCTTTCTCGCGCTTGCGCAAGAACATTCTTTCGTACGTCCACAGGACAAATTACAGGCCTACGGGCAATATTCGCCACCATAAATTATCATATACCTGCCCTTAAACGCCCTTAGCGTTTAGCTAGGACAGCTCTGCCGTCACTTGCCTTATAGGATAGTGTCAGAAGGACAAAGCAACGAGGACTAAATCATTGCATGCTACTTAAGAGGCCCATTTTTGATTATTTCTCCAACACCTTCAAGGTTTCTCGCTACCTTGGAAGGTTTGAACGCCCACGAAAAATTCCCGGCAGAACGAACCTCTGGTTGGCATTTTTAGCAAGTGATATAGCTTGCGCATTATACTACAAAAGACACGCTTCAGATTTTGGTGAGGAACGCACCTCTCAGCCGCGGTTGGGGTTCTTGCAGAGAAAGCGGAAGTTTTCTTGGGCAATTAAAGTAACTCGAGTTGTAAGACATGATGGGCTTGATCTTGCGGTAACACGCTACGGTGGCTTCAGTACAATGAGAGGCGTGCAGCAAATTTCGCCGACGAACACGGACCGACGCGTCTCTTAACTTGTACCTTTCTTCATCGTCGGGCAGAATAGGCAACCGCTCTCACTTTTCGTAAGCTGTTGCTTCACACACACGCACGTTCGTACCATACATACATACATACATACATACATACATACATACATACATACATACATACATACATACATACATACATACATACATACATACATACATACATACATACATACATACATACATACATACCTAGCACTCCATCGGCCCTGAACGCCAATCTTAGAAGTGCACGGACCACGCGCATTGCAGGGCGAAAAACCAAAGAAAGCTTTCGCTTTTTAATATACCTCAAGATACAGGAATAATTGCATGTAAGAAAGGCGTGTAAGAAAAGCTGCGTGTAAGAAGGGCTTGTGTCCTTAATTCTATTATTCTCAAGAAAAAAAAGAAAAAAAAAAGAAGAAGAAGGATCTAACCATTTATCGCGTTGTCCTAATTTTCCCATTTCTTTAGACGTCGCTTCTTCAATACACTGTTTTCCCCAGCTCCTTCTCCTCGGGTTCATCCCGACCACTTGTTTCCGAGACATCCCCCGACGCTCGCCGAAAAGAAGAGCGAGGAAATTAAAAACACGAAAACGCAAGAGCCGAATATAAGGCGAATCCTATTACACGGGCCTGCGTAATGAACAAGTGGAGGAGGAGAGAAAGAAGAAGAGACGGCTCCCGGCAATGATGATTCTCCAGACTAGCAAAAAACAAAATAAAGAGAAATAAAACGGGCGAAGGACAACCGCTATATTATCCTGGAATGGCTAACGACTTCGGCCAAGCGGAAGGAACAAATGGGAACACTCCCTGACTTGAGTACCAACAATGTTTCATTTTTGTTCTCGCATTCGCAGCTCCCGTTCCACTTGCCCTTCTTCTACATCCTCGCCTTCTTCTCGCTCGTACGGGCTTTCGGTCGGCCTGTATGCAAGTACACTTACACGTTTTGTTCCGCGCGCGTTCGCTTTATTATTTCTTGATTTTCTTTTGCGTGTGCGCGAAGGAGTGTGCGTTACTCCCGCCTCTGGGGAAGTGCCCTGAGAGCGTTGTGTGCTCGACCAAGACAAATGAACGCTTGTCGCAGTGTTGCCCGTGCCTCGTATTTGAATTACGCTGCCATTTCTTTCCTTTCATTGCCATTTCATGCGCGCGTGAGCGGTGCTGCGTTTCTTCGGGACGCCGGGAATGAATGAGAAAAAAGAAGTTTAGCCAGCGCGAATGCAATAAAGTAAAAAAAAAAGTTAGAAAAGTACAAAGCGAGTAAGCGATCCCATCTTAACAACGGTGAGACGGCTGGGGAAAAAATTCTAATTTCTTTGTTTCCGAAATGAGTAAGTTTTTCGTTTCAATGTTCGCGCTTCGGCAAGAAATACAGGGGCGATCAAATTTAAGCTTTACAGATTTGTCTGATAATCGCGTGTGGCATGTGGCGCAATTGTATACTTTTCCTTGGGGCGACTTACTCTCAGCAGCGCGCGTTACTTCGCGATAAATCAAAACGAACAATTAACTAATTATCGAGGTTTCGCTAATTAAGGTTTATCGGAATTATTATTGAGGTACATATTGCAACGTTCGAAATGTGACTGCTGACTTCCAAAGTGTCATCAATACTACTTGAAAGAAGTTTTAAAGAGGGCATCGGTTTTGAGATATTTCTTTCTAAATTTTGCCATGAAATGCACTGGTGTTCCACTTACTGTTGAGATGGAATGCGCAAAAAAGATGTTTTTTTTTTAAAAGAACTACCTCCAACAACGGTCTATTTTTACCGGACGTTCGACAACCGTTATTTTCAAAACTGGTGCTATAGCTTCAAATTTCCATCAAACCGGCCGTGCCCTGTGAAACCAGTGCCTTTATTTCGTACACTGCAATATGTAAGCTAGAATAATTAGTTTAAAGCATAATTAGTTAAATTTTGTTGATTAATAAATTGGGCATTTTTGATTCGCAGCGAACGTATTGTCCGCCTTTTCAAGTAAACCAGCTTAATGAGTAAATTTGTCCTACATGCCATTATGTAATTTCGAAAGCATCTGTGATGCTTTATTCGAACATTAGCGCAGCAAGAAAAAATCGTGCTCGAGTTTGAGTTACAAGTCTCGAAGTTAAACAAAACTTGAAGACGGGCACGATGCCCGAGTGGCCAAGTTGTGACCGACGTTCTCTGTTCGTCACGCGAGATGCAAGGTAAACAAACGTTGCCGTGGTTCAAGTTATTCCCCGTTTAGGTCGTATTTGCTACGCGCACACATGGCCTGTACACTCAAAAGTTTCGTTCGCGCAGCACCTTCTTTAGCACCAGACTAGCGCAGCACCTGCTTCTTTACTGCTGTGTAGCCTAAGGGGAAACTGAAATAGTATTCTGAGCATTTGTGCTGCGGTTCCACTGTCTGACTATATACGCGAGATAGCCTATGCAAGCACAGCGGTTATATGTCAACTTGTCGAGTGATTCGACAGGGCGTATATTTAAGCTATGCTACGAGAAAGCATTTTTCGAACCGAACGCTCAAGATTGTTAATTGAAAGCGCTCATTAAGCGGTCATTTCCCGGCCTTGTGGACTACTAGATAAAATTGAAACGTTCCTGACGTTAGGCAAATGCGCCCAGTTCCTAATAGCAAAACTGGCTTCGAGAAATAACACTATAATTACGTTGGGTTGCCCTGCACGTGGCTTTCTTGCAAATCGTCAGCAGTTTCGAAAGTTAGTATTGTTGCGAAACCCAGAAAGTTTTCATTGTGTAAATGCACGCGCACGAATGCACTGTAAAAAAGTGATAAAGGAGTACTAAAACCACGCGCGATAAGAAACATAGCATAAACAATAAAATAAGGATTTCGGGCAATAAGTGAATTACACGAAAGCTGTTACTGAAGGGATCCTTCCACAATGTTATTGAACAACCAGATAAGATAGGAATGTGGCTGCAATTACGAAAATGCAGCCTACTCCTATTAGGCAAATCGACGTCGTGCAATACTACCGGTTAAGTTAGCGTGTTCTTCATTGTTTTCGGTAAAATACATCCGCAGCAGCAAATGTTAACGTCGCTGCAAGGCACAGACCATTGTAATTTTTTTTTAGTCGAGCGCAATAAAATACTTATTATATACGGCTGTATTGAAGCCACGCGTGATGATGAAATTATAACGCAATCACTAGGGTAAGGATTTTGGTTAACAAAGAAATCAAACTGAAAATCTTCATCAAGGGTTTCCTTCACAGACTTATGAAAATTGATCCTCCTCCTATTAGGCAAACCGACTTCGTGGAATACCGCTAGTTAGCTTAGGTTGCCCTTCATTTCTTCGTTAAACTTCGTCAACAGCAGCAACTTTGAAGGATCGGATTGAGACACAGACCGTTTTTTTAGGCCACGCGCTGCACGCATTTCGAAAAGGTACAATTATATTATACGAGTACTCAAGCCACGTGTAATGGGGAAATGATAACACAGAGATTAAAAAACAATTGGCTAACAGAACAGCTTATTGAAATTTGTTGAAACAACTTATTGAAATTTGAAAGCACTGAGGTCTAATTAAGGAGCAGCAAAAGAAAATACGCCTGCGTTAATTTTACGGATGTTGCAAATGGCGTCATAAAAGCGTCAGGTATAAAAGCACCAGCATGTTAATCAAGAGTGTTGTAACGCCAGTAATAAAAATAACGTCTCTCAGTTTAACAGTGAAATAATTTTTCTTCTTTTTTTTTTGCTTTGTAAAGGAGTGGTGAAGCAACCTCTGCACACAGCGAACAGACTGTTTCGTAATACCGCTTCAAATCGCGCACTAAAGCTTGAGTAACGTAACCTTAGTGGAGTCGGCCAGCAAATAACCAAGTGTCCGGTACGCGAAGAGTGACCATACCGAATTTCGAAAAGAGAAAATAAGCGCAAAGTTAGATGGGGAGCGGCCGTCTCGACAAAGCTATACTAGAAGTGCCCATTATTACTATTAGGAAGACTAGCGTTCTTGCGTATGTTTTGTTCGATACCTAATTCTTCAGTAACTGTCGATTCCCTGTCGAAAACTTTTCGCCCACAAATAGACATATTTGCTTGTTCCTACTTATGTCGCGCTTACCCAATACGGGTGACTAGGCAAAAAAGCCGGCTGTCGAAATTATGGCACCATTTATTAATCCAATATGATTAGATAGAGGGTATTATATTTAGATCACAAAAAGAAAGCAAATTTAGAAATAATGAAGTTATTTGAATCATAATACGCAACCTTACGAAGGTTTGAATGATCCTTTCAAGGAGCTCATGTGGCATTTTCTCTGTATGATGAAAATATCCGCACATTGCCGGACCCCCGTTCCCGTCGCTGAAACTAAAAAAAGAAGAAAAAGAACAAAACAAGAAATATGTCACGCTTCTGCTGAATGTGCTTGGCATTTTAGCTGTATTCGTCAAGGCTGGAGAGGTGAAGAGGTTGCGTGAGCAAAAGAGATTTGCGATAGAACTGTACAAAAAAAAAAAGAAAAATATGGCTGATCCCTCCTTCATAGGAATCGGTATGACACGAAAGTAAAACGTGTCTTCACAGAGGTAGTTGAGCGTTTATTGTGCATTGTATCGGCGCAACGGCGAAGCAATGAATGCGAAAGCAACAACTTGGAATGTCACGAGAAAAACGACAAGCAGCTCAAAACTTGCAGTGTGCCGCTCAAGCACAAAGGACGCACGAAAAGAACACACACAGGACTAACAGCTGTCACAGTTGTTACTTCTTCGTGTTTAAGCTGCGCTCTCCTTTAGCAAACGCGGCCGCTGCAGCAAGCGAAGTGACCTTCGTGCACTCTAAGTTCAACGTAAACTTGCGGTGAAAGCATAAGATGTACAACCCACCCCCATCACGAGATAAGCGCGCGCGCACGGGCGACCACACCCGGTAGGGCGAAGTACATATGGAGGCGCACGCGCATTGCAACGAGCGGGGCGACCTTTAAAGCGCGCCTTTCACGCCATCTCGCTGGTGATAACGAAAACAAGTGCCTCCGAGCTCTGCGTACCGCCAGCGGTAAATGTTGCATATAAATAGCTCGCCGTTAGCATGGTGAAGCACGTACGCTTTGTGGCCGAGTCGTTTCGCGCCGCACACAGCGGAGCGAGGGGTTGTGGGTTCGATTCCCGGTGATCTTTTGTTGTATATTTTACAACGTCATATCCATGACGGAAATACGTCAGTGAAGTTTTGGTGAATCCCGCCATGAAACACTTTCGTGTTAATTCTTATAGTTAATTTATGGTTACTGTTAAAAATAAATGCATTTCTCTCTCTATCACACGCACGAACGCACGCACGCACTCACGCACGCACGCACGCACACACACACACACACACACACAGAAGGGGGGGGAGAGGGATACTAACGTAAATGTGCAGACGCAGACAGATGCACGCAGACACAGCCGCGTGGGGCACATACTGGCACACCCGGGCATGTAGCACACACGCACGCAAGCACACTCGTTCACAGACGCGAACACGCCATCGCACGCTCCTCGCCGCCAACGAGGCACTCGTTTCTGACAGGCGCAAGATACATGAAGGCGGCGCCGGAGAATCAGCGTGGCAGGCAGGCGCGTTTTAACGGGAATCACGCTGTTCGCAGTAAGAAGGCCTGTTTGGTGATCGAGTGTTTGCGCAAAGTGAAGGGCCACCGTCCGCCTTCCCGGACACGCGCTCGCACAGCACCGCCAAAGGGCTCGTATTTATATTCTGTCCATCTCTGTCCGCACACACCAGAGAGCGCTTACCGCACTGCGGCGTGTTTAATCCGCCCGTGCGAGATGTGAGTATGCTGTCGATAGGTACGCTGCGAAAGGCCTCTTCTGCCCCGTAATCGCATAAATAGTAGAGCCGGAATGTAATATTATTACCTGCCTTCGATACGACTCTTATCTTGCTGCCTGTCAGGCCGAATGGTCCAACATGGTACCATGGAGGAAATAAACGGATGAGCGAGCGAACATAACCGCGATGTTTCCATCATTTTATCTCAACTCCGAAATATAAGAGCGACATTTGTGTACGTGACGTTCGCATTTGGCCCGTCTCGAATTCAGAAACCCAAACGACGGTTTCTGATGTTCAATCACAAGCAACTTTCACCCTTACATAGCGCCGCTATCTGTCAACGGTTACTTGTCTGCTTCCGTCAAGAGGTTTACAGAAAGAACAACGTTATATGAACTACGGAGTGCGCCGACACCTGAAGTGGTTATATACACGACGAGTGATAAAATTGCGTAAGTGTTGCTACTCTGCCAGTGTTAATGGTTACTCCATGTTACTGGGGGGCCAGTAACCTACGCCGTGCCGCTTCGCAGTTCTAGAACCCTGTACTCTTGGCGACGCGCCTGCGCCGGTGAACGGGGCTGAACGTGTGCCCTATCGTGAAGGGGAGAGTACTTGCACGTCAACAATATTAACGCGAAAGCGTTAAAGAGCTCGTTTCGCAGAAATTCCTGTGTCAGGGTCGGCGACGGCGGCGAAAAACCAGCGTTGTCCATGAGCGCGAATACGAGGTAGACGCAAATAAAGAAATAAAAAAAAATCTTCGGTTCGAGAGGGACCATGAATGCAAGCATGAAACCCTTCGCTAATTGGTACGATGCGTTTAGCCGCTCGGCCACCACGCATGCATAATCTACCATGCTAACGGCGAGCTATTTATATACACCATTTAGCGTTAGTGGTACGCAGATCTCGGACGTTCTTCAACGGCTTGACTATCACCTGAGAGATGGCGCAAAGGCCCCACGGGCGCGCTTTTAAACGGCATCGCCCCATCGTGTGGCCGTGTTCCGTCGCGCCGCATGCATGAATATTGTAGCCGGAGGGCATCCGCACTTTGGCTGTCCTTGCGCCACTGTTTAGGTCTCCATCAAGAAGCGAAGCCTAGGCTAGCGATTGGGAAGGCGATACGAACACGGTGCGATCACGCTGTCACGTTATACTCTTGAAAGCGAAGCTCAAGCGCCCTCCAGGTTTTTGCGCCGTCATTCTCAAGCACTCGAAGTTTCGCTGCTGCTTCTGTATTTCACAGGAATAGAGCTCAGTATTGCATGTTGGATATAACCTTGAACAACGGATAACAACAATAGGAAATAAATACAGAACAAAATGAAAGAAGGAAGGTGCTTGTGTATGTAATATTTGCAGGCGCACAAAGAGCAAGATACACAGCTAAAGAAGTCAATCAAGGCTGAAGTTTGCATTCGCGTCTTCTTTGTTTTTCTCTGACTTTCAAACGTTGAACTATGTCTATGGATCTATTTAAACTGTATTAACAGCATACACAAAATGAGGAATTAGGACAAACAAACAGAGGGAAAGAGCACTGCTCGTCCTGTCTCGTGTCCTAATTCATATGCGCTTCCTTACCAACTCGCTCCAGCTGCAACTCTTACAACATGTCTATGGGCGTTTGATAAATGTGTAACGGTAGAGAAATAATGATTGCAGAGATGTAATATTATGTGCGTGCTTTATCGCCAAGCTTTTTTTTTTTTGTCCGCAAATTTATCGCACTGGCGAAGCAGAAAACCAGCCCGCTTTTTTGCGAGACACCAGAATCTCCTTACGCTGCATTTATTAACAATAATACAAAAAGACATATATTCTCTTTATCTTAGCCTATATCTCGAAACCTAGAGATGCGCACTTTGCGTGCGTGGTGTTCGCGTCCTGCGTCTCCATATGCTACACGTCCCGGAATCTCGATAATTCCGCAGCGTAAGATAAACGGAGCGGTGTCGGGCGACGCTGCTTCTAAACGGAGGAAGAACACCACACAACAACCGACACCGATGCCACTTTACAGCGTGAAACCGGTTCAAGCGTTCCCACCCAGAATACGATACTCGCTGCCAGTTTTAAGGGCAAAACACGGCACCTGTTCCTATGGAAGAAGAGGTGGCGTCGAACGAAACAGAGGGTCGGACCGAGGGCGAGAAAGAAAGGACACGGGGCCCTTCGCGTCTTTCCGATAGGAAGGGGCGGAGGGCTGGGTTCGGTGCCTTGTTCTCTTTCGCTGTTTGATCGATGTGCCCGGCGTACAAGTTCTCTCTGGTGGCGCCAACCATAACCACGTGGCATGACGCGCGGTGTTCAGCGAAGCGGCCGCCGCTCGCCGGTTTCGTCAAGCTCTTTTGCGCCTCTGTATATACGTGTCCGTGATGCTTTCTGCGGTTCTCGGCTTTTCTCGGGCAATAGCGAATGAAGGACACCGATTGGCCCTGGCCCGAACCTTTCAGCGCGTCACTCTTCGATATATGTACACACTTGCGCCTCGCCTCGCAGCCCCTTTTGTTTGCCTCTGCGGTAGACGTCGGGGAACGGAAATAGCCCGCTCTATATGTAGAGGCTGTTGCACGTACTGACGACGTTGAGGAAATCGAAATCCATATGCGTGAACTACAGCGGAGAACCTTGATTAAGCATTAAGCAAGAGTAAGTTAATGATGCCGAAGATTGAGCTTCGGACTGAGGTGGCCAATCTCGGACGCCTTGTACGGTGCGTAAAAGATGAGGAGGCGAATGGGTGGTGGATGTCAGCCCTAGGAACAAAGCTATAGGAAATGTCTATAGAAACTCTCCATAGATTTTGGGTTATATCTATAGATTCACGAAGAAATGACCATGTACCTGAGGTGCTAAATTATTGGTTACCAAAGTCTGAAAGCTCTCTAAAAATCCAAGATCCTCTGACGCCGTCGATTTCAAAGGCAGAATTTCCCGGTAATTTTCTACTCCATATGTAGTACGGAGATTCCGAAGTTATGGAGGTGGAAGGACGAGCGCATAAGAGGGTAACGCGGCTCTACAAAGCATGCGAAAATTCGTGGTCGCGTAAATAAGTTCTTATAACAAACTGCTAACCATGCTTCATACAAAGCCCGAAATGCAAATTCTACGCGACATAAGTGGTAATGTTTGAACAGAAACTAATTAGCATCCTTCTAATTCCCTTCAGTAACTTCCCTTGAGGAGACAGTCAGTGTCCCTTTGCCCTTTTCGTGGATATTGCGAAATGCGCAAATAAAAGAGTATATGCGAATAAAATTGAATCAACTAATTATGAAGTTTGGCAAGCCAGCCCAAACAAATAAGTGGGGATGTTTCTGCCTTTTCTTTCATATCTCATGGTCCTACTTGTTTTTATAACGTGTCTTGCATTTCTGCATCAGTTTATATTCTACAATGATTAATATCTCAGATTGACTCCTTAACCCATGAAAATAGTATTTTGCCTGCCGTGTCGTCAGGAAACATATAGTGAAAAGTAATATACAACCCTTCCGGCGTATCTAGAGCGCCGTACAGTCTTGCAAGGGCAGAAATCGTTTCGCAAGTAAGTATGATGACGGGTATTGCAGATAACCCCGAGCCGCGAACGCCTGTAATTCCAGTTCTTTCGCAACCACGTGAAATTTATGTCATCGATTTCCTTTACGTTCCGCAGAAATCCGACACGCAACTTCGGTTGCCGCATCGTTATGCGGGAGTGGGCACCACCATTAAGGTAATCCTACATGATAAGTCAATATAATAGGCAATATGCCGAGCGAGAAGAAAAGAGCTAGCCTCAAGGGTGAGCTAGGGTCGAAAGCGGAACGGAATGCGAAAAAACAAGCAAAGGATGGATGAAGCGCATGGCTTCGAAATGGAAAGCAGTTATGACGGAAATTTATACGGCCCTCGTTGGAGTACACGGATGGAAATACAAATAAGGCAGGTGATTACGGGTGGAAATGGTAAGATGCAATCGAAGTACGCTTCGTCATTTTGCTAGAGCGTGCTGGAAACGAAAGTTTACCTGAGGAAATCACGCACGAAGTGCATCAATATAAGGCGTATGAAACGGGTGTGAGGAGAGAGAGAACAGCGGCGCAGTATCATTGAAGATGTGACTGAGGGTAAGACACTTTATGCAGGAACCTCATACATCTTCTGCGACTGTCCTCGCTACAATGCGCAGAGAAAAAGTCACAGTTTCGCCGCAACGGCGAAGCAATGAATGCGATAGCAACAAATTGGAATGTAACGGAAAGCAGCTCGAAATTGCCAGCACGTCGCTCGAGCCCAAAGGACGCACGAAAAGAACGCACACGGGAGGAGCGCGTCGATACTTGAAGCGCACTGCTGAAACATAAAGCAGGACGCACGAAACGAACGCACAGGTTCATACAGGACGAGCGCGAACTAAATGTCGCAGTTGTTACTTATTTCTGTTTGAACAGCGCGCTCCTTTCGCAAACGCGGCCGCTGCAACGTGCGAAGTGACCGTCGTACGCTCTGTGACTTCAGCGCGGACATCGAGAGGAAAGCACAAGACATAAAACCCCCCGCCCACTTCCCTTCTTTCCTTGAGATAAGCGCACGAAGGCGCCCACGCCCTGTAGGGCGCAGAGCATCGGCGTTCGCAGGAGCGGGGCGACAACCTTCAAAGCGCGCCCAGCGCCCAACGCCCAGCGCGCACATCACGCCATCTCGCTGGTAATGAAGGAACGCTTATACGCGCCTGCCGTCTCTGAGTCCGGCCAGCGGTAAAGGGTGTGTATATAACGCTCGCCGTTAGCTACGTAAAGGATGTGCGTTTCGTGGCGTAGTGGTTACCGCCACGCGCTGCGGAGTGAGAGGTCCCTGGTTCGATTCCGCGCTTCGGAAGCATTTTTCTGAGTTACTTTTCTTTAGGGCTTTCATATATATATATATATATATATATATATATATATATATATATACGGTGCATGACGGCGGCGGGGACGGACAAAAACCAGCCGAGACTGTCCATATAATTGCTATCGCCAGAAAATCAGTCGCTCTTGCTTGTGTAGATTCCAGACCGATGACGGCAGAAACCATTCTGGAGTGTCGTCCTGAGAGGTCATCGCGGGTGAAGGTGACGAAGGCAGTGCTCAACTTCTTGAAGACATCAGACCTGCACCGGCGGTTATAGACTAACGACGTTAGCATGACTGTGAGATGTGTGCGACTTTTTGTGGGTGAGTGCTCTCCTGCTCTCTCTCTCTATGTTTATATCTCCCCCATCCCTTCCCCCAGTGTAGGGTAGCATACCGGTCCTTTTAGACTGGTTAACATCCCTGCCTTTCCGTTCTCTCCTATTCCTTCATCTCCATCTTTCATAAGCCAATCAATCAACAAATAATAAAGACTGACTGCCCTCTCTTAGTTCCACTTAAGAAATAACTGCGATTCTTTGTTTGTATTTACGGAACGCCTTCTGTGCTTCCCTACGACTCTCGTCTCTGGTTCTGCAAGTGCCTTCATCATCCCGATTTGTGTGTAATTCTCTTCCATACCGTGTTAATGCTTCCCGCTTCCGCGACATTACACATCTTTCGTTCAAATAGTATTAACAGCCCGCACGCGCGCCTTACTCCGAGTTAGGAGTACTAGAATTTACTAACTCTATATAGAGTCTATGTGAACTGTTCCTGTGGCGGCAATAGATATTACGTGTAAAGTTTACCTCAGTGTTTCAGGCAGAGCCGAACAGGCTTTTGACGAAAGAAACTGCGATATTGAGAGCGTAGAGCGGAGTGACGTGCTGTGGCATCTTTCCCGCTTCGCAGCCACGCTAACCGTGTCCCTCCAGCAGTATTAATGGATAGGCGCATAGACGTTCCATTACATCCGAGATCGAGCGGTACGCGTCGCGTTCTCGTTCACGCCAACCTATCTTGGAGGCTACGAGTTTCAGGCTTTCGTTCAGTGTTGAGCGGGAATGTGTCTTCGGTGGGCTTGTCTTAACTGCGCCGAGACGTTTAGCTCGCGTCGTGGTCTATTTCGGATCTTGAAGGTTGCAGTAATTCCTGGCTACGTATCGCCAAAGACGCCGAGGAACGGCAGCGATATGCCCTGGTGACAAGCTCAAGAAGGAAGCTGCAGACAGACAAGACTTCACCGCTGTGCAAGGAACTCCGTTGAATGCCTATTACCAAGCACCGGTACACTGGAGACCTGTTGTACTATCGCGCTCATCATGCGAGTGCGTGACCGAGCACTCTGGAAGGTAGTACAGTGGCGCCGATCATGAGATGTCTTCGAGTTATCGGGAGAGAGTTTGGCTGCTCGTGCGAGCGCGCATCGCCCCCACTTCCTTGCGTTCACCCTCGAAGTTGTCATTTTCGAAGCTGATATCACCGCAGGGCAAAACGAGGGCGAGGGTGAAAGCAAGTGGAGGCGATGCGCACTCGCAGGGACAGCTAAACTCTCGCCCGATAACTCGGAAATATGGCATAATCGGCGCCTCTGGACAACCTTGCAGAACGCTCAGCCATGCGCTCGCGTGATGTAGCTCATACTGAGCGCCATAGTACATCTTGGTCATATGCCTAATTTGTGAGTCGGGAAAGAAATCAGCGAGTCTCTCATTTTTATTGTGCATGTCGAGGAATTAAAAAGAACGCAGCGTTGGTCACAGCTGACTTACCGATGACCCTGAGGTACATGGAACCGACGGCCGTATTTCCTCGTCGGTTACTGACGGCGCACTCGTACCAGCCTTGGTCGCTTTGGGTCACGTGAACGATGTGCAATGTCCCGTTGTCGCTGGCCAGGATTCTCGACGAAGGCCGCAGTTTCTCGTTATCTGAAATATTACAGACATTACATTAGAAAAATAATTTATGACGTGAATGGTTCAGGTGCTTTTAGCACAAAAATAGAATGATATAGGCTGGTTGTCGGTGACCATTCCTTGCTTTGAAAAAAAGTGCGCGAAATTTGCTACATCTGTGACAGGCATAATTTGTTTTCTATTCTGCTCTTCCTTTCTATCCTAAAATGCAGTCAAAAGAATTAAATATATTTCAGAGCTACAGTCATTTAAAACTTAAAAGACCAGAGAACCGGCACTTTTTTTTCTTTATGTTCTGTGACGTTATATTCATACGCAGTAGACAGAAGAATAAAAACACGTACAGGCAACATCCTGTACAGCGCATGTGAACTACTATGGACTTAAAGGGGCCCTGCAACATTTTTTCAGCATGATCAGAAAACGCTGCTGATCGGTAGTCGAGGCTTCCGAGAACACGCAAGCCAGACGTTACAGTGCAGCACGTGTCCTGGAATTTACAGTTAATTCTCAAAGTCAGCTAGAAACCATTTCCTCTTGTTTCTACAAATGGCGCTCTACACCCAAATGACCGCGCCATATGCCCAAAGTCCCGGCCATTGGCTGATTTGAGCATCGTGGGCTGCCTAGTTACTGCGGCCGCCGCAGGAGGCCGCCATGAGCCCACGCGCGCGCTCACATTGAAAGGAGTGGGCCACACAGGTCGCCGTCAACCTTGGGTTGATGGCCATCTAACACGGAATCGTCCTCAACTGTTTTCTGACGAAATAAAGTTTTTCCATCCATCCATCCATGAAAGTAAGCTGCGCGTTCGAAGAAAAAAAAATGTGCTCAAGGTCATGACACGCGCGTGACGTAACTTATTTCCCCCGCGCCATCCCTCCCTGCTTAGGTTCCAGCGCAATCCTAGGGACGAAAGAAGTGAGAAAGCAATTACAGCGTGCGACAAATCTCCAACTCCGCTCGTACTTTAAGGATTCTAAAAATTCTTGCTGTAGTCGAATCGTGAGGCAATAAACTCCTTTAGCGAAGCCATTCGATGGTTACTTGGAAAAGTGTTGCAGGGCTTCTTTAAGCCTAATTTAACATTTCGTTAGGCTGGTACGAATACAAAGCGTTGCTCGCCTTCCTATCAGCACTGAAGCCTCGCCGCGGTTCATTTCGTTCCCGGTCCATAAGCTCAAAAGGAGTGGTGTAGTTGTTACGGATATTGCCTATTTCTCGTTCATTAGATTACCGCGAAACAGGTCACTCAGCAGCGTATTGGTGAAGATCGTTTTTTAAACGTACTTTGTTTTGTGGCCACCTCCATTACAATAAGGCAGAAATGTTGATAATTTCTGGACTCGCACTAACTGCAGTACCGCATCACAACGGTCGGATGAGCCTTGATTAGGGCCAAGGTGCGTCGTAAAAAAACATGGACATATATATATATATATATATATATATATATATATATATATATATATATATATATATATATATATATATATATATATATATATATATATATATATATGTATATTGTAAGGACAGAGCGGCCTTCAGGCACGGGTGCATGCTCGGCTGGTGAAGCAGAGGAAGACGAAGACAGAGAATAGAACAGCCGGCCTAGCGAACAGGCGTTGTGTCTATTTCTCTCGTCATTACAATGGCGCAGTCGTCAAAAACGAAGTCTTAAGCCAGACACCACTTGTGCTCGTGCTTCTTCGGCGTTCCGGGCCGGCCATCCAAGGAAAGCCGTCCGCGCTTCCTCGGTCATGGAACCTGCCTACCTGCCGCCGCACCAAGCGCAGTTCCGGGACGGCGTCCATGCCTCCCCGCTACCGGTAAACCTGTCGGCTCTGAAAGCACCGTCTGGGGACGGCGTCCAGGCCTCCTCGGCGGCTTTACTTCAGTTTACAGACGCCTCGCTACTGGTTCGCGACCTCACGGCGCACGAGCTCTGTTCTAGGAACGCAATTCACGCTTCCAAAGACGTGGATCGAGTAGCAAAGACTCTACCAACATCTGAGCCGCCAAGAGACGCCGTTCACGCTCCCTTGGCCGTGGATCTCGCCAGCGTGAGTACTGCGACCGCCGCATACTCCGCGGACGTGATTTCCTGCTCATCAGGCGCCTCACCCGACAGAGTCGCGGAGGTGTTGCAAGCGCTCACGCAAATGTCGAAGCAGCTCGACGCCCTGGCGTCGACCAACTCCGTATTCTCATCTACCGCTTCATCAGCTGTTTGGGCAGTGCCGGAGTTCCGGGGCTTCCAGGATGACGCTGCCCTGTGGATTGAGGCCATCAATTCTGTCGGCTCTCGCAATGCCTGGCACGACAACCAAAAATGGCTGGTGGCTATAGACCGCCTTCGTGGTGGTGCCGAGGCATGGCACAAATATGAAGGCGTCAAGCAGCACTCCTGGCTTCAATGGAGTGCAAGGCTCATCGCTGTTTTCGGACGGATTTGCCATGAAAACTGCGACAATGTGGCACCACCACATGCACTACGTCGCGCCACCCAATGCGCAACACAGCCGCTTCCCACGGTACAGGTCCGTGTGGACGGAATCGGTGAGCTTACAGCTGTTGTCCAAACGGGAGCTCCACGTACTACACTGCATCGACGCCACGCCCCAGTCGCCCTCCAGCCTTGGTCCGAGGCACCCCTGCGCGGCCTCGGCGGGAGCGCATTACCAGTCGGTGCGCTGGATTTGCAGATACAAACGGAAGCCGGGAGCAAGTTCATTGCCGCCGTTCCCGTCCTCGAGGACTTGCACGCGGACATGGTTTTGGGAGCTGACTACCTCCTGTCTGGTGACGTTCAGCTCATTATAGATGGCGGTCAAGTACAGCTCCGCTGCTTCACTCCGAACACTTTCTCGGCCCCAAATATCCAAGTTAAAGGACTGCAGCCACGGATGTCCAGCAGCGAGAGCATCCTCAGTGACCAGCCGCAGGCACATCTGCTGACTTCATGGCAGTCATCGGCTGAGTGTGTCGCGAGGGCTTCGCTCAAGAAATCCATGGCTGCCGAGGACACATTTATCGAACATTTGCCTGTTTTGTCGGGACCTGCAAGCCGCGGCATGGCCGAGGTTATCGATGCGCCGCCGGAAGATGGCGCCAGCATCGACCCTTCCGGCCGCCTGGCGTGCGACTCTACTGACGACGACGGGCAGTTCATTCTGACCGCCAGTGTAAAACACGAATGCCGTACGGATCACCACAAGGCGGTCTGTGCCTACGGGGGACCCGACACTCATCGGTCGGATGGCCGCGGTAGGGAACACCTAGAGAGCATCTTTGTTTCTTGCAGTTACGGAACAGGGGAGTGCAGTGGCGGCCGCGCAGAAGCTGCTGCGCCAAACCATGAAGGCCAGGTCTCGCAGCATGACCAAACTCGCAAGCATGATTCCTTGGAGAAGTATGTGCCTGCTCAGTCCGCTGACATGCACAAGCATGCGTTAGAGCGAAGCACGGAACAGCGACGACGTAACCTCATGGTAAGCGTGCGACGACCATCACGACATAGCCAATGGCGTCCACCAGAACCATCATCGCCTGACTTCCAAAGCAAGTCGCAGCGTGGCCGTGACCGGCCTCCGCGCAGCAGCCAATGCCGCCCGCCAGAAGCATTAGTGCTATCGATGGTGGTTCAGGGGCCAGGACCTCCAAGAAACGACCACCGCCACAGAAAGGCCATCTTTTAGGAGCACTCCATGCTCGCAGTGTGGCCGAGTGTAAGGACAGAGCGGCCTTCAGGCACGGGTGCATGCTCGGCTGGTGAAGCAGAGGAAGACGAAGACAGAGAATAGAACAGCCGGCCTAGCGAACAGGCGTTGTGTCTATTTCTCTCGTCATTACAATATATATATATATATATATATATATATATATATATATATATATATATATAATATATATATATATATATATATAATGCACTCTCGTCTACCTGAATTCACTTGCACAAGGCCGAAGTCGCGTTTATTACATCATAACGCGCTCGTATGGTAATTAATATCGACGTGGTTTCTGCAGAAGCGCAGGTTGCTAGGCGTGCGTGCCCAGCAACTGGAAATGAGCGCCTCAAACAAAATCAATACCGCAGGTAATATCTGTCGTGAGTGGCAACCGAAGTACAGCTACGAGCGGCGTTGGTATATATACATATTAACAGACCGGACAAACGCAACTTTCTTTGCCTCAGTGCACATGCGTCTGTCGCAAGAAACCTTCATGAAAATGAAACGTAATAAAAACTGCTAATGTTACGAGCAATGCTTGCGAGATCACATCCACAAAATAGCTGTCGTGATGCCACGAATCTATACTTTTTTTTATTTTTGAAGTACGGTAGCAACTTCAGAAAAATAAGCATCGGTACTGTGTCATTGCTCAATAATAAATAGAAGAGCCTGTTCTAGGAATGACTGCAATCCCAGCGCATGGCTTATTTGTGCTAAGTGCAGTCGCTGTCTCAATGCTATTTTTGGCAAGACGAACTGTCAAGGGAAAATATTCGCGGACCACGATTATCACAACAGAAATTAATAGCTTTCCCTGTGTTTGGTGTGTGATCCAGGACACAGAGCTATGCACTTGTGAAGACCTGGCAAAAAAGTGCGGGCTGCACCTCTTAATTCGGAGCAGCGTAGCTAGATGGCGATGACACATAGTGACATCCGTAATCCTTCAACTTTCGCCATGGATAACAGATTATACTGGCAGGGCTCTCACGTGGATAGTCGACAGGCAGTGCAGTAAATTAAACGTATTAGGACATATAAGGATTCGTCGAGTGAGCTACACTATAACAACGAAGCGTGATCGTCCAAGAGACGAAAGATGCAGACTTGAAACAAAATGGCTCGATATCGCCGTTGACACGCAGATGTCGTGCGACTAAGTTGACCGGTCGCAAATTGTCTCTCTGGCTAAAAAGCAGCTGCTTTGCGTAAGTCGCCTGCTGCTCAAAATTTTCAGTCGCGCAACTATACAGCTGCAAACGTCCACCAACTGAGTCGCTATTGGCTTAATGGGAATCGGAGGCGCAAGGAGCGAAACGTGTGTTTACACTGAGTCTTATATTACGTGGTGATGGTGGTGCGAGCAGGCGTAAACGACATCGGTTGGGACACTAAGATCAAATGGCATGGACGTTTCACTGTGTGTTACTTTCACGTAAACCTGCGCAATAAATGGCTAACAATGTCGGTGTGGCGGCGG
This sequence comes from Rhipicephalus sanguineus, assembly GCF_013339695.2. NCBI lineage: Eukaryota > Metazoa > Arthropoda > Arachnida > Ixodida > Ixodidae > Rhipicephalus > Rhipicephalus sanguineus. Next base: position 97,516,705 of record NC_051177.1, on the reverse strand, counting down.
GCAGGGCTGCTCAGGCGCGGGAACATCGATCGTCTCGAGTCACTCGCGGTCAGTCACTTGTGCCCTCAGTGGAGGAGGAGGAAGGAAATGAAGGAAAGGCAGGGAGGTTAACCAGAGGCGCGTCCGGTTTGCTACCCTACGCTGGGGGGAGGGATGAAGGGATTAAAAGAAAGAAAGAAAGAAGAGGGAAGAAGGCACTGTCAGGGTACATATGCACCTGTCCATTGAATGCCTACAAGCGGTCGTTTAAGCCGGTCGATTTTAAAAACAGCAGGAATGCTCGCGTCGCTTTGCTGGCCTGCGATGCGTAGGGCCACGATCCGAGGATCTTCTCTTCGGAAAACGGTCTGTCGTCCAACTTGTTCAGCGCATCGCGCAGAACGTTTCGTTCGTTCACAAAACGTCCACAGAAACACAGTAGATGTTCTATCGTTTCGTTGCTATTGCACGAGTCGCATTTTGAGGTGTCTGCCGCAGTGTCTGGAACCGTCGCCTGCATGAACTAGACCCATCGAGGAAGCTCCAAGTTCCATCGCACTGTGGTTAGGAGTAGCTTTCACGAAGGTGTACTTTTTTCGCATAGCAAGTGTGCCGTCAGTAAATCGCATGTGCGAATGCGCCGTAAATCTTTTGTGATCACCTAATTAGAACACCTTGAGGGGCTATCACTCTGCAGTGCTGTAATGTTTTGTTTGACAAATCAGATGTGTTAGTCTCAGTCTTCATTTTTTTTGCATAGATTGCGCCTGCGCATTTGTGGTATTTCTGATCCTATATACTGTAACGTCCTATATGTGAAATAAATCAGCTGGTAGTTTGAGCTCTACCTGTTTTGTGCGCCTTCTTTCGTGATTTTCTTTTTCCTGGCTTCGCGAATTTAATGATTGTTTACTTTTCTGTGGTCGTTGTATCACATGGGCAATAGTGTCTTCAAAAGGAATATTAAACGGACAAGCTACTCGAATATGCAGCGCAGCACTGCAGGCACATTAAGCGGACACCGGTACGCTTATCTGCGTAGGTAATAGACGGTGCTTATTTTAGAAAGATGAATGTAGGTGTACAAACATTACTATGTTCCAGTTTACTTACGATAACGTCCACAGATGATGACTAATGATCTATGGTTTCGTATGACGTGGGTCACCGTGACTGTTGACACATTCTTCCATTAGGGAATGAGTGTATACTAACTTGACCAGGTTTCACCAGTTTCGTTTTACGATAGCATGTACAGGTGATCATTAACGCTTCATGATGACATGCTACGGGAATTGCATTACGCCATTATAGCAATCTTTCAAACTCTGCTTTATCTCAAAATGTTAGCCATGCTTACTGCGACGATGTCAGTATCGATTCCCTGCTTTCTTTTATTTTTTTTCACAGATACTCCAGTCCACTTTTTCTTATCCTACGTTCATGGTCAGTTAACGCTCGCGTCAGCTTTAAAACACCAAGTTTCGCGAAGTCAGAAATTCGCTACGGTTCTGGCTCACCGGATATCAGTTTGTTCTCTGTGAACTTTCTTAACTGAAGCAAACGAATGACACACCCTATTGCGAATGTTTGGTGCTTTAGGAATAATGATCTACAGTGACGTCCACGTTTGACAAATGGTCACCTAGCCTGCGCGGGTTTTCCACATAGCTGTGGTTGCTAGCCGGATCTACGCGCATTTCTGCTACCTAAAGGTAGCACATACGGTTACTCTAGCCCCCAGAACCGGGCCACGCCACCTTTCGTTCGCGCAGCGCACTAAGCGGCGCACCTTTCTTCCAGACGACCTGCGAGATTGGGTATCCGGAGGACGCGCACTGCAGGCGCACGTCGGCGCCGCTCACGTGCGTCGTGTTGTCCATGCGGTGCACGAACGGCGGCCCGTACACGGACAGGCGCGCCGTGTGCTCGGCCGAGGCGAGTTCGTTCTCGGCGCGGCACGTGTACACACCGCCGTGCTCGGTGGCCACGGCCGACACGTTGACGAAACTGGTGACCACGCCGGAGGCGTCCACAAAGTCCCCGATGCGCAGGCCCGCCCGGTCAGCCAGCAGGCGGCCGTAGCGGAACCACGAGATCTGCGGCAGCGGGTTGCCCGTCACGGAGCACTTGAGCGACACGGGCAGGCCGGGCTTGAGCAGCTGGTCCTGGAAGGCCTCCAGGAAGTCGGGCGGGTTCTCTGCACCGACCGGAAGAGGCGCCGGTCGACGTCGGAAATGAGAAAACCGTGCCTTCGGGTCTTAGCCGGCAAGCGCTAGCACGCGCGCACGCGCGGTAACGCCACACACGCGCAAAGAGAAACACGCACTGCGTACAAACAGATGCGGTTGAAGGAAGAGCAACGTATCCGGCACTTCTATCTGTGTCTGCCTTACGTTTCAGCGACGCAGCTGGGCATAGTAGTAGGAGAAGGAGCAGAGAAAGCCTCGTCTTACGGCTAAGACGTAGGGCTAAAGGAAGTTGGTTGTAAGAGAGGGACGCTTTTGTTTTTTTCGGCAGTGCTTTTCCCGTGTTGCTCCTTGTTAGTCCTAGCGTTATCTCGGCGCCACGGTTTCTCTCGCGGCAATGGCGCCACGTGAACGATGTGAAAACTGGATCGTTCCTTGCCATTGGGACTCCGGGTGGGTTTTTTTTTCTTTATCTCTTTCTTTCTGTTTTACTGTTTGGATGCTTCTGTTGAGCAGCTCTACTGTTGCCTCGGCTGCCCTTTGGAACCTACTGAACGGCTCCTACTGAACGAGTAATTAATGGAGCGCCTATTTTTCACGCCTGAAACGGAACTAGCCTTTCCCTATTTGTTTGCATTTTTTTTTTCCACTTTGCGAAGAACAGATTAGGTGGGGACGAATGAGCAGCAACAGATTGATGAGCTGTGTTTCTACCCATACCGAGATCGTTGAAAAAGAGCAGAAATTCGGTTTACAAATGACTCTCGTTGCTTAAGGCGATAGGGAGTAAAAAATAGCGGACTGATGTGTAGAGTCAGATGTACCCCTTGATGAAGGAACTCTCTAAGGAGAGTCAACGTGCCTTTTTAAAAGAGTGTCACACATGGGACTCTCACATGTATAAGAGAAGAGTCACAGTTCTTGGAGCGTTGGAAAAAAATTTAACTGCTTAACTGATGATAGGTGCGTCTTACAAATGTACGGAAACATAATTTATGTCCTAGATGGTACAAGACGGTAAATATAGCTTTAATGCATCGTTAATCTCACTGAAGATAAAAATGTTGTATGTGGCACGTTATATCGAGAAGTACTGGTGGAAAGTAATGGTTAACGTGTTTGTTTGAAGACGAAACGTAATGTGTGCCCAAAACGTACTTTGCTTTTCCGTCTCATTGTATATCGTACTTAGTCTTCATAGAGACAGTTGTAACTTTATTACTTTTTCTTTTTTTGGCTGCATAATATACGTGAGACATTCACTGTTTGCCCTTCAGCCGAGGGAAGATGACGCGAGGACATTGCAAACTTCAAAAGCCATTACCAAATAGAATAAATTGATGTATACACGTTAATCTTTGTTCTCGTTTAATTGGAATGCTAGACTGAAATGCAAAATACAAGCAGTAGAAGTAAAAGGGCCAACTGTATACAACTAGACCGTCAGTCTCACACATCAGCGAAATTATCTCATGTCAGCTTTGTCAAGTCTTTGTTTTATTAATTTGTTGTAAACTTCCGAGTTATTTTTGTTAGCTTTGGTTGCTGTTTTCACTTTCGGATGATCCGTACAAGGAAAATCGTTGCACAGCTCGCTGCTGGGCGACTTCGTTCATGCAGAATACACCAGATAAGGCGGAAACACATGCACGTGCAAAGGTATATTCGTACGTGAAAGGAAGGTAATCTAAACAGTGCTTAACTTCCTACCGGATTTCATTTAACCGTACACATTTTAAAAAACGCATTGGGACGTGCACGTGCGCATACTTTACAGGGGTTGGGCGCTAAAGAATGCGGGAAATAATGTATACTATGGCATTCAGGAAACAAACTACCGCTTCATAAAAAGAAAAACAAAGAAAAAGAATCAACAATGACACGTTAGTTTCCCGACTTTTTGATATGAAATGCTTCAAGGACATCTACCTTCTCCTGTCGAATCTTTGCTTTTTCCCAAAATCCTGAGCTCAGGAACTCGTGCCTTCCATTCAAATCTATTTATATGTTTGACGAAGTGCGCATGCCTAAGATTTCCTAGATTTTGCGCATGCTCCACAATATCGTCGCGAGTGTCTTCAGCTTCAAAAAAAATCTTTTACGCAGACATCAAAGGGTGTTTATGCTGCTCCTACTCCCCTGTTAAAGGCAAACTACCACCACAAGAAACCCAGACCGAAAATGAAGTTTATTTTTGCTCTCGTTATATTTTTCGAAACCCATTTTTGTCAACGTGCTAAGTAAGAACCCCCTACGCGTGTCTAGTGACGACGTTGTCTTCTTTTTTTCTTTTCCCTTTATTGTTTTTCTTACGGGCTCCACAGAGTCCCCAAACCAGGCGGGAATGAAAGTATAAGCAACAGGCAGTTGCACGAAATTGATCTGCAACAAAATAAAAAATAATAAATAAAGAAAGAAGCAAGAAACGAGCACCGTCATCAGACGCGACGTCAGCCGTCGTGTGTAGCAAGGCAAGGCAGGCAGCTCGGGGGAGCGAATTGGGGAGCGATACAAAGCGACGCCTACAGGCATTTCCCTAAAGGGGAACACAAAGGCGCCTTCTCCCTCGCCTCCTTTGCTTGCCACCGTGGCTCGTTCTTATCCCCATCCTGTCTCAGGGAAAACATTCATCAGGACGCAGCGCGCGGAGCAACCTTAGTGCAGAAGAAAGAAAAGTAAGAAATGATGGACTTAGCCTCGGAAGACGGTTTATTTTAACGGGAAAGATTCCAGTCTTTTTCTTTTTTTTTGACTCCCGTTTACTTCGTCGTGTGCTCGCAAGGAGTTAGCGCCACGATGAGCAACCTGTCGAAGGAACTTGCTATAAAGAAAATATAAATTTTTAGAATAAACTACGTTATTTATTCCTATTTTTCTCGTTTTGCGCGAGGAGCACTTATATATGTTTTACTTAGGCGCGGCTTCATTCCTGACGCAGGCTAGAGGCGTTTCTGAGACCTTAGCCTGCGAGTCGTGATTTTGTATACTTCTCTCTTGTTTCCATCTCGCGGTTCTCTTGGTTCTTATTCTGTTCTCCTATTCTATAAATATTGATCTTAGTTTACCCCTAAAGAGAACGCGTTGCAGAAAAAAAAAAGAAAAGATGCGCTAGCAGCCCTGTCTTCCACCGATATACTTGGTCGCGCTGCCTCGTCGTCTTGACAACAATGCAAATGACGGCTCCTTTAAAGTGGATTTGGGAATATAGGGACAAGCACGCCGCCATGCGCCCGTGCATTAGTCCCGCAAGAGAAAGAAATTGTCACGCGAATAACGCGTCATGGGTAAAACGATGGAAGCAAATACAAAAACCCAAGGGAAAAGATGAAATAAAGACATGAATGGCGACAGAACATATTACAAAAAACGCTACGAATGTAGTTTAAAGACGAACGTTGTGTACAGTAGCGTAATTTAACGCGTACGGTCTTGCTGAGCCGGTGCCTCGGACAAATACGTACGCAGCGACGGGCTGACGCGGGTACCCTTCACTGCGCATGCTCCAACGCATTCCGCTGCGCTCGATATTCGCTTCAGCTCTTCCGAGCTTCTCGCCTCGTTTACGTGCTTGATGTCGAGAGCTTTGCTTTGAGGCCCGCCCCGCTACGGTGGTCTAGTGATTATGACGCTCGACTGCTAACCCGAAGGTAGCGGGATCGAATCCCGGCCGCGGCGGATGCATTTTCGATGGAGGCGAAAATGTTTGAGGCCCGTGTACTTAGATTTAGGTGCACGTTAAAGAACCTCAGGTGGTCGAAATTTCCGGAGCCCTCCACTACGGCGTCTCTCATAATCATATGGTGGTTTTGGGACGTTAAACCCCAGATATTATTATTACTGCTTTGAGGCCCGGTGTAATGGCTTTAGACAGGCACCGTTCGACAACTTCTACTGTCGCTTTACCGCTGAATGCCTGCTGCAATGACTCTGCATTGCGGCTGATGCAGCGGTGCTCAGGCTTAGGCGCGTACGATACGGACTCGTGCAGGTTAGTCTATGAAAGAAATGCTGCTTGAGAAGCAAGCAGGATTTGCTGGAAACCCTATGCAGTGTCGTGTCTAGAGTGGGAAGCGAAAGTCTTTTTACGCCTGATGCATAGTCGCCTGAGGTCCATTTAAGTGGCGGCTCACTTTCAGATCTGGTGCATTTTCCGGGAGTTTTACGCGTCTAGAATCCCTGGCCGGTTACGCAAGAACATCCGAATTTGCTAAATTCCAGCATCTCTCGCGCAACGGCGTCACATTCAGATGAATAAGCGAATGATATCAAGACATAATATTCCACTCGCGGCATGCCCTAATTCGAAAGGTGAAACGTCGCTATTTGTTGCGTATCATTTCACGAGTCGCTTATGTCACCGATATCAAGCAGCCCGCGGATGAGAGCACGGCGGAAGGCACAGCAATAGTATGGCTGAATGCCACTGGCAGCACTCAACTCTCACAGAATATTTTTGCTTCTGTGTACTTCGCTGAAATTAATGCATGAAAGGCACGCGCTGCGGTTGTATACGGTTTTATCATGTTCCTTGTTTGAAGAAAGACTAAAGGCTTCTCCTAGTTAATGCTATACATATATTTTTCGAACATTCAACCCGAGTTTACACGCACACACGTACACGCACATTCACGCACGCACGCACAAACACAATATCACTGACTGCACTGTATCAGGCAGTGCCAACCAACCACATTTTGTAACACAGACCCGTGCTTTCTGTACACTGCAGAAACACCTGTTAGGTATTTCAAAGAAAGATTAAAATCAACATCCAGAAGAACTCGTATTATTTGACCGCACCGTCTTACAGCTGCAGCTCGTGTCTTGAGAAATAATGGTATATATCTGTTGCATCACTTATGGAGTACGTTGGCTTTATATAAGTGATACTGAGAGAAATAGAGCCTACAATATACGTAATACTCGTGTTCACGATAGAAGTTCTACGAATCTAATGACTAGCGGCCGCAGACACTGAAACAGGGTAAACACGTTGGTGCGGAGGATCCCTCAAGCCGTCATTACGGCTTTTCCCTCCGCCTCCTGTTACACTGTACTGTGACGAAATAAAGCAATCAATCAATCAAATTATGGACATTGCTTGCTGGGTGAATATAAAAAATAAAATAAAAAGAAAATGCGAAGACCACGTGTATTTCGTCTAAAGGCGAGAGAGAGAGATAGAGAGAGAGTCGAGGATGCGAAGCACGCTTTCCTAGATGCAATCGATTTCGGCGTACGTTCTGTACGCACAAGTAGGATGAGTAAAAATACGGCAGTGCCCGGGCCGAATGGTGGCATTCGTGCAACCTCATACAAATCGGTATGAAAAGATGTAAGAAAAGGGGCAAGAAAGAACGGAAGCACGTTAACGTGGAAGGTTTTCTTTGACCCATTTATTCTCAGCACAAAAAGGCCCGAGTCTCGCTCAAGTCGCGTACACAAGGCACCGGAAGCGACCATTTCCACACAGCCGTAGTTCTTTCGTACGGAACTTCTGTATCCACGTCGTCGAGTGGAGAGAAGATAGAGAAGCCACGCGGCTGTGCTCCTGGGCTCATTAATAGGGGCCGGCACGAGCGTTCCTTGGCACAAAAAGACGATCTATATACGTGCGTGTATAGGCATAGGCACACAGTCGCCCTGTGCCTTCTTCCGAAGCCCACCATTTGTAACGAAGTAAAGGTGTGTCTGCGGACAACAGTAATGGATGGATGGAAAGAGGGAGGAAAGCAAGTGAAATAGTGGTTGGGGGTTGTGCCACGCGCCATGTTAATAGAATAATAAGCAGCACACACACACACACACACACACACACACACACACACACACACACACACACACACACGCGCGCGCGCGCGCACGCACACACACACACACACACACACGCACCCACGCACGCACGTTAATTGGTTCTTTATTACAATTAGTCCTGTATAAACAGAGACTAATCAATACCTCTTTTTGGGAAAGTTGGTTCACTCTGAAATAAGTAAGTACCACGCTGACACCTAGAAGAGAGACGACACGTACACACAAGAGCTTGTTTGTACCAGTCGTCTCTCTTGTGGGTGCCTCTTTGTGTTGGTACTTACTTATTTCAAGAAACTGAAGCGCACTGCACTGCTCACCCTGTTGGATGTCGCATATGAACGTGACGTCAGCATCTCTGTCATATATGAGGGATATAGCTTACGATTTGAATTCGAGTAACGCTTTCTCTGGCTTAGCTCTTCGACACTAACTTTCGTCACCACCTCTGGTCTCCCCGTCACACACAGCTTTTAGATAATAACGGAACATCATGATAATCACTTTTCGATATACGTACACATGCGAACTATCAAGCCGTTGCAGGCAGGTATAATGCAATAATGCAACCACTGACCTTCAAGCGCGAGCTGAGCTGCTCCTTGGGCCGAGCTCTCGTGTCCGTAGGCGACGCACTGATACATGCCGCGGTCCGACCTCTGGACGGCGCTCACGTGCAGCTCGGTCTGGTCCACGACTCGTACTCGGCCCCCGGACATGACGGGCTGCTGGTTGCGCAGCCACGTGACCGCCGACACGGGAAATCCGCGCACCGAGCAGTTAAACACCACGTTGCGGCCCTCGCGAGTCAGCACACTGCTGGGACTTACGGTCACCTTGAGAGGCACTGCGAGAAAAACAGAGTACGCACCCACGTGCGCGTGTCGCGTTACGTAATTTTAGCGCATCAAGATTTGTCTCTTTTACTGAGAAAGAGAGACAGAAAGCGAGGAGGGAAACACATAGAGATGTTAACCAGATGAGCGTACGGTTTACTGCGATACGCTGTGGGTAAAGTAATGAGGACTTGAAAGAGGAATGGAGGGAGAAAGTGAGAAGTGCACAAACTGGTGTTTCCCAAGGAAATAAACGGAACGAGATGGCGGTGTTCATTAAGAGATTGAACAGAAAGTCCTTGAACGGGAATCGTCCGAGATATGCGTATCCTTTTGTTCGTTCGCCTCGCTTCCACTGTTGCAGCCGGCTTGTACACGTGCAAACACAAAGACGTGCCCCGTACAACAAGTGGTCTTGCTGTCGTCTACAAGGCAGCAACAGTGCTGCCTCGAAGAAGACAGCAAGGCCACTTTTCGAAACGTTGCCTCCAGCGACATCCCAGTGTTCAAGGATTTTTCATTGATTCAAGCTTTCATCCTCCCCCGAACTTCTGCCTTTTACGATATCCTTGTATTTCGGATTGCACAATACCAAATACATGTCATATCCCATCTTTTCCTCTAGCGTGCGCCTTGTGCTTCCTATTCGTATTAACACTTGTACGTGCTTGGTCCAAGTATATTGCCACGCCCACTTCTTGTTTTATTTTGATGTATTCGGGTTTGACCAGCAAGGACGGTTATTAACGCTCGACGCTGTCCGCGAAGCAGTGTTCGAGAAGCTTCCCGATTGTAGTAGATCGTTTTGTTAAGATTGCGCGCCGCGCGCGAATGTTCCAGCTTTGTCTAGAGATAACGCCGCCACCAGCGATATCGCTGGAAAGTTCGATAGCGCCTGTATAAAAGCCGACGCGCTTGACCACTTGTCAGTTGATCGACGGTCGACGCTCTGTTCGCCGCTATCTGTTTATCGCTGTAGCTGGAGTTTCATTTTCCCGGCCACAAGTTCGGCCTAATAAAGAGTTTCATCTCGGACGTGCTGACTGCTGCCTTCGTCGACGTCATGACCACGTGACAATATTGAGTTTGTCTCTAAAGTACGAACGCAATTTTGAGTTGTTATAGGGCGTCACCAGCTGGCCTCTATCAAGCGCGCACACAATGAGCTTGAGCTGCGCAATCTACTCCTGTAATGGGAAGGGGGTCAATACCGGGCAGTGGGTTGGTCCGGTATTGCATTATCTCCGTGATAGACCCACACGTTTTTTTGGCCACCGATGGACGTAATTTTCGGTTCGACTCGCCTAATAACAGTGCGCATTAAAACTGCAATAAGGTAGGAGTAACTTTCCGCACCATCGACCGACGGATGCTGCCAGGGTCCAAGAATTTTCGCTTCAGAATGTGAAAGTTCAGTCCGCTTCGTGCGGTCTGTCGCAGTGGTGTTCGGAAAACGCGCGCTTCGGCGAGAAAGAGCACAGAAAGGTCGGTTAATGTGCGTTAACATTAATCTTATAACGTCCTCTCTGCGGTACCACCGCGTGCGCTTATTCGGGGTGGCATTCTCGTGTTTCCGTCATAGAAATTCCGAGGCCGGATGTGTTGCAGAAGTGTTCTATTCAACATGTACCGTGAACTGTGATTACCCAAGAAAAATAATTTCTGCCCAGGAAAAGAAATCTGGTTTAGTTTTCTTACGTGTTGCTTACGCGCCACCTGCACGAGTTGTTTTGTTTTTTTTTGTACAAGAGTTTCGGCGGAACTGACCTGCGTATCTGTTTTGTTTACTTTATTTTATAGAAGTGGGAGCTGCAACGGTGACCGCTTTCGATGCGTGCCTCTGAAATCTTGTATCGCATCTGCACGCGACGTGTTCTCGCGAAGCTTTTGTAGACAGATTTCATGTCTTCTGGTCCACTTTATCTCGCAAATCGCATCCTTTTTGCTAAAAGAGCACCGGACATCAGCGCTGCATTGTCAATACAGGCTGCTGTGGAAGACATTTCTATTAGTCTACCGTCGTTGTACACTGTTATGAATGAGCACATCATCTTCACTGAGAGCTTTAGCGGACGCCTTCTTGTGCCTCGGGTTGTACGGCTGTTTACCACCTCTTTCGTAATCCACACATTACAGTACAGAAAACTGATATTTGACTACTTTAGACAGTAAATAATGTCGGAGAAACTTTGCCTCTTGCAAAGAAAAACTAATCGGTGTGTTAACAAAACGATGAGTAAACGTGATTCACCGATACCAATGAATAATTTGTAATCGCTAACAAGCACTACCGTCGATTACTCTGGCGAGTAGATAACTCAGCCACAGTTTTACCGCTATGGAGAGAGGAATAATGAATTATTTGTGACGGGTAGCGCGCTAAAGAGTGTTTATTGCCCTCTAGAAAGAAATTAACTGCAACGTTATCACTACGAAAGGAGCAGTTGATCTCTTAAGAAAACGAGCCATACAAATTATTCCTCTAAAGTAATTTACTAGCAATGGCTAAGATTAATTAGCACCAGAACTTGAGTGCACGAAGAAGGGACTCATTTAGCAGCAACATTTACGATCAAAAAGATGCACCTGATGTTTCAGCAACTGGTGAACATAAGTTAACGAGTACAAGCCTTGAATGAGTTGACATGGGTTAGGCGTAAAGTTCCTGGCGTAGACAGGCGACTAACCAGGCTAACATCTCCGGGTAATCCTTAAAAAATTCTTATCAATCTTTCTATCTGCTCACGACCGTAATACGCACTGGTGACGATGACTTCGAAGAGGGCGCGGTCTTCTCCAGCCGTGTTGTTGGCGACACACATGAAAGTGCCGGCGTCCTGACGCATGGTGGACTGGACGAGCAGGAAGCCCCGGTACACGCGTATCCGGCCGCCGCTTCCGCTACTAGAGCCCAGCGGGATGGTGAGCGAATCCTTCTTGCGGTACCAGCGGTAGCTGGGAGCAGGGTAGCCCTGCGCCACGCACGCCAATCGAAGCGGGTCGCCGGCCGACAGTTTCATCGTCTGCTTCAGTCTGCGGATTCGGGGAGGCAGGTAGTTCGACGTGTCTGCGGGAAAGAAAATCAATCAATCAATCAATCAATCAATCAATCAATCAATCAATCAATCAATCAATCAATCAATCAATCAATCAATCAATCAATCAATCAATCAATCAATCAATCAATCAATCTTTAACTCTTTCAGCACTGATTTTTTATTTTGGTCGGAGACTTTTTTTGTGCATGTTTTCCTAATAGTTAGGACCTCAGAAGATAAAAAACGAAAAATTGAGCCAGTGGTGCAAGTATTTATGGATTAATTAACAAGGAGTCAAATTAGGTCATCAGGGCTCAGTGGTTGTGAAACGAGAAAAATGGCTTCTTTTTTCCTGCTACTCACTAGAGTACACAAATGTGAACCGTCCTCTTAATTCTCAGTGTGATGCTCCTTGAGACAGCTTCTTTACGACGTTCCGAAAATGGCGCTTGCCCGCCTGACCTTACCCGCCTCGGCGTCACCCATGACTTCGGTTAGAGTGTACTAGAACTGGGGAGTGCCTGGAACGAGCTTCGAAAAGTGAAGCCCAAACAGGGTCAATCCGCTTGTAGCGCTGCGATCGGTAGTCTACAATGTGCCGTCGTTTAAGAGATGCGCGCGGCTCCGCCCTAATGGTGCAGGGGTAGAAGGCCCGCTTCCCACTCAAAAGGCCCGGGTTCGAATCGCAGCTGCAGATGGTGGAATTTTATTCTTAGTGTCACCTTCTGTAGCTGTATTCGTTTTCCTTTGTTTCTTAAAACTAGCTTAAGTTGCTACGTGTTGGTTCAAAAAGTTTTATAAAGGTGCTTCCGTTCCGTTCATATTAGATACCCATACATATTCATAAGTATATATAGCCATCAGAGTTTGGTAACAAAATTAGCAAATTAGCAAGATTTATTAATTCAAACTGTGAGGTAGCTACTGTGAAAGTTATGCTCTTAGGCGGAGGGATCTAAATGCTGTCGTTGTAATAGAAGCGGAAATTTTCGTGAACTTCAGTACTAAGGAATACACTGCTTCTTACGGCACAGTAAATGATAAGGAACATACAGTGTTTTAGCTGCAGCAAGGTAACTTGAGAACATATATAGGGGCACGAGGTTAAGAAAAAAAAAACGTGAAGTACACTACGGAGCTCGTAATATTTCTGAGACTGCCTGGAATGAATAGGTCAGGGTAAGCTGGGGCGCAGCAGTATCCCAGCGACGAGTATTGCACACCTATCACAACTTGATCTGATCCCACGCAGCGCGGCACCCGAGCCTTGGAACGCGTGTGGTTTGCGTGGGCGTTGAGATTTTGTATTCTGCCGCACTCGATGAGAAGGCGGCTTGAAAAGTTAATAGCGTAAGGAGAAAAAATAAAAAACGGACGTAGCGAACATAGTTTGGAACGTTGAACTGCTTTTAATTAAAAGAGTATCTCCCTATTTTTCAATTTTGTAAACTAGAACATTTTATTTTTCAGCAGAGTGATATTTTCCCGAGGAAAAAAAATTGACGATGCGTAATGCGTAAGCGCGAGGCGTAAGCGTTGAATTTTATTGTAAGTGGCGGCCGTCCCTGGAACGCCGTTTTCAGGAGGTATCGGCATGGCTTGTTTCATCTCTCAGGCGCTCGTCAGCGTCTCTAAGAGCCCCGTGGCACGTGCATCCCGCTACCACCGCAACTCGTGTCTGGCACCAAAATTTTGCTACGTTTTAATTTTCCTGATGTGTGCAGTCCTCCTAAAGGGATTTAGGTCTTGTCTTGCACAGGGCTTTTATTCCATTTTTACGAAATTCAACGACGCCTTCATAGAAAGTGCTATTTTTCGACCTTTCTTTTGCACCACGGGTACAACGAGATGATATAGATTAGATATATTCATATTTTACAAGAGTGGGTGTGTAGCCTAGTGAGGACACTCGACTCCGGAACGTGGGAGCCCGGGTTCAAAACCCGAACACCGGAGTGAAAATTTGTTTTCTTTTATTGATTATTTTTTTTATAGCGGCCATCGTCTTACATGATGGTGGGACGGAAGGTCGGAGAATTTTCTTTTTGAGTTGAAAGAAAAATGCTTACTCATTAAAAAAAGAAATTTTTTTTACACAACAAAAATTGCTTTCCCCTGCGCACATGAGCTATCCGCAAAGCACGCTTTACAGTGAGTGGAAGTTGGCACTTCGCACACTCGCGTTGTAAGGGGAGGTTAAACAACGTTTCCGAAACTATACAATGTGTCATAGTAATTTGAACGCATTTATCGCTAAGTAAGACCACACAATAAACGTAAAAGTGACACATCAATGACGTAAAGACCAGGTGTTCTTCACTGCCTTCGACTATATCATCATAACAGCGTTCGTCATAATCATGCGGCCACTGTCAACTCTTAATCATTATTCCGCCAATATAACTTCATTGCCGTCATTGCGTCAATGTTATGCCTTTGTCGTCACGTAAGCGAGACCCTTGTTCCATTATCGTCATTCCGTTGTTGTCACTCGGGTGTAATCATCCAGTTATCTCACGCCGTCGCCATCACGCGTAATGGAGCGCTCGCACTGATTGCTATTTTGCACAGTTTTATTCTCGTCCCTTTTTTTTTACACAATAACACAAGTTTTTTCAAGTATTTCTTCCTTCGTGGCTGGAGGTGTATTTTATAAAATATGTACATGAAGTTAGGCGTTGGCGTCCTTATTAAGCAGTTTACCACGAAACGGCGCCATAATAAATCAAATACAAGCTGACACTCAACACAACTTTGCCTAACTGATAACAAACAATAAAGAGGGCAGAAATAGAAAGCCCCATCGATATTTATGCGGGATCTTTCCTTCTTGCTTTCTCTATTCTTTTTCTCCTCTTTTCCCTCCCCCGCGTAGGGTAGCAAACCGGGTACAACTTGGTTAACCTCTCTGCCCTTCCCTAGTAGCACCAAATGTTGACACAACGTTTCCGCCACAATGAGGAAGTTGCTTGAACACTGTGGCACGAGTGCGTGCTGCTAGGGTTCCTTTGCCGTTGTCAACTCCTTGAAGAGCCAACATCTCAGAAACATCATATCCTAAAGAAACACTCCTCTATGTTCTCTGTTGCTGACTCCATGTCTTCGCTGAGCCCATTATTCAAGTATTCCGTCTGTCTCACTCCACCTCGTAAAAAAAGAAGTCCATGTTATGCCGCGGCATTGTCTTCTAATTCTGTGTGACACGTCGGAGAAAACAGCAACGGAGGGAACAAAGGAGTGCTACTACTACATTGCTTATAAAAGAAGGAATGGCTTCGCATCCTTGCGCACGAATGAAGAGCTCGTGTCGCGTGCTTACTCTGTAGCTAAGCAAGGCGCAATGTACAGGAAGCCAACAGCATGACTGCGGCTCAGCGAAGCTCCGACGACCCAGCGCACGCACGCATAAAAAAGAAAAAAGAAAATATTTCTCGTCCTTGTCACGTATTAGTTTTAGCGAAGTCACATTCGCGACACTCATTCAGTTTATAAAGGATAATTTGACTCATGCGAAGAAGGATCAACTGCCAACTAAAGTCAACGCCAGTGCTATTATATCTCGTAAGAAACTAAAGAAAAACAGAAAAGTTTTTTTCTAACCTACTCGCATACTAAGCATGTGAGATTCTCATATAAGACTCCCGTAGAACCGCTGAAGGCGGCTTGCCAGATTCAGCAAAAAAAAAAAAAAAAACACGAAAGAAACGAAAAGGCCAAGAAGACAGCGATAAACGTAAGTAAAGAAGTAAAAGAGCGATAGGACAGACACTTGCAACTATTTCGGTGATCTACTTCACTGCGATCCCAGCCGAGAAAAAGAAACACTACGCCGCCGTGGCTCAGTGGCGCAAGCCGAACGGTAGTGCTTCCCAGGCGTCGCAATTTGCAATTCGAATTGGTCCCCGCGCGACAGATATAACGAAGGCTGCGGCCTCCCATTGCAGCAATCTAGTCGGCAATGCTACAGCCTCCGAGCTCGTGCTCGCTGGCGATCAAGAGCGACTCGCCCGCCGCGGCGGCTCAGTGACAACCGCAAGACGAGAGAGGCAGGCAAGCGACGGGGCTCATTTGCAAGTCGATCCCGAGCCGTGCCTAATCACGTGGGCAGACCGGAATAATCACTGTTGCTCCGATGCCGGCGCAGCCGAGCTGCGCGATCCGTCTTGGACGCGGAGGAGGGGAGGACAGCGAGTACGTCCCTCCTTCGCCGCTTCTTTAATCAACACGGTAACGCAATACTGGCCGCTTTTTCATGCCGCGTAACAACTCATTCGCCATATTCTGAAGTACGGAGCGGAAGCGGCGAAGAAAATGAGGAAGAACCAAGAGGGAGGAAGCGACTGGAGGACGACTAGTTTGTTCCTCACTGAGTAGACAGATGATTACTATACCCCAAGTGTCCGAAATGTGAAATGAGACATAATTTCGTTGAACCCCTTCCTTTGCTGAGCATAATAGCACCATATATAATCGAATATACTTGCAAATAATGACCATAGCCCCAGTTCGAAAGAGATAACATAGAAGTCCTGCCGTTACTGCATTACGTGAACTTCGGTTCAGAAGAGCAGACTACATTTTAGCTACCTAACGGCGAAGTTCGAAAAGTGAACCTGACAAGCCACTGTGCAGTGGGTTCCTAGAAAAGCGTCATGGTGAAGAGGTTCAGGTTTCGGGCACTACCCACTCGCTTCCCTTGCAGCTAATATAACTTTATTTGAGATTGAGTGGTTACCATACTTATTAGCGTGCGAGTGAAAAATAAACGTAGGAACCAGCACACGTGAAACTAATACAATGAAACACATATGAGGCCAATATTTTGCATTGTTCTTGATGTAATCAAGAGTATAGCTTAAAAATAAGAATGATTCAGGTGGATGAAGCGGCTGAATGATTTGAAGGTTCGCTTTGACGGTTTTTTTATCGAGAACAGGGGGGCATCAAGATTTTTTTTACAAGAGCAACGAATTTTCACTTCACTTAGAGCAGACACAGAACGGCACATCAATGGGTTTCTGGCCTTACATTAATGACGGCAAATGCAGCACTCTTGAATAACAGGCGTATGTGCATGAAGATGTTGTACATTAAATTTAAACTGTTTAACGTCCTCATTTGATCTTGGGAGACCTGTCTGCATCACTTGTGAATATAGGACTTACCTTTACGATCGCCTATTCTGTTATGACTAAAGTGGTTGAAAGTCGTAATACCAGCGGATGTAAAAAAAAGAAAAAAAAAGTTAAAAAGACACTTTTTTTGACGATCGAAACACTTACTCTTCATTAAGAGCTTGACGCAGTTACGTGAGACCACATCATCATCGCATTACTTTATTAACATTACTATGCGTGTACATTTGGAGCGGTTGCTGTTTTGTTAGTATTGCTATATCTATGTATATCAAGATTTTATGTATATATATGTATATCATGCATATCAAGCCTTTTTTTGTTTCTTCAACGCGTAAAACGTTTTATGGAGCTGTTTGTTAGCGTACGCAATGCGACATAAGTACGTCCAGCAATTACGAATCGCTCCTAAGGAGATGTGTGCATTTTCATGCCTGTACTAATTTTCTTTCTTCAAGGACGGGTGAGAAAACTAAATATTGATCATCTGCACTCCTCCCCCTCCGCCACCAAGCCCGAAACACACTCAGAAGTACGCGATGGGTCACTCATCCTGGATGTTATTTGCATAAAAATGATATTGTGTCTAAAGTTTCCAGCAGAGTAATTAACCCAAATGAGTTTTGAGTTGCATCCTTATCCCTGCTTTGCGAATGTTCACTGATATGACTACGTGTACATAGAATTTTGCGGCGCAGCTAATTTTCCTCCATCATTATATTATAGTAAATAAAGCGTCAACGGCACTTGAGGCACTTGTGTCTATAAATACTCAAACAAAGTCACGATACTTTCATTTTTGCGGTGCATGGAACGAAAAGAACAAAACAACAAACCACATCGATTTCAGTTTGCAATCATTCTGAAACAGCCCTAATGAGCAGCTGTACGTAGGCAAAAATGAATGAATGAATGAATGAATGAATGAATGAATGAATGAATTACGAGAGTTTCGCAAATGCTACTTCCCCACGCAATCGACCTACGAGCGTGCCAGAGAAATAATGCTTCCCGGCATGCCACAGTCATAAGCGGCGGCGACGGCGGCGTGACAGTCGGAATCAGGGAGTTCATCATCGACTGAAAGCTTCGTCCAAATGAATGCAGCCCGTACCGGTGATTAAGACTGTCGACGAGCCAAGGGAGGGCTCTCTTCTGCAGCGTGCGCAAACAATCAAGCAAATAGCAGGCAGTTGGTGCGCGTGCGAGGCGACACACCCACAGACTTGCGCGCACATGCAGCCGCCCTTTCTCGCCCTCACTGTAGTTGTGTGCACTGCTGAGGAACCAACATGTATGCCTCCATCGATACGCTGGAAACACAGGAAGCCCATTTAGTAACCGCTTTACTGCTTCCGCTTTATTTAATGCTTGTGAGACGCGGTAGGTGCGCAGTCGAGCAGATAATTCATAACGTGATGCCATAACTTCCAGGAATCTTTCTCATTTGTTTATTTTAGCATTATCAATTATTCTTAATTTTTTTCCCTGGAGTATTGGGGTAACTGATGTAATCTGTACCTCAATTCCTCCACAACTACTGGGCCCGTGTTAAAAACAAAACAAAAATGTATTGCGCTAGTAATACTGGGGAAAATAATTTTCAACCAATCATTATGCCCTGAATATCATCAAAGACGCCGCTTGGCCAATGGGAAATTACAATGCGAACTAAAAGCTTTGTGCGGTGGGCCACTAGTGTATAAGAGGAAAAAATGTGGAGGACGCTTGAGCTTCGCCTTCAAGAGTAGAACGCAACAGCGTAATCGGGCCCCGCGCGCATCGCCTTCTCAAATGCCAGCCTGCCTTCGGTTCTCGGTGAATACTACAACCGTGCCATAAGAAAACGAACGACTGTACGCGTAACATTGGTCGTTTCAAACTGTCCTAGAATGCCTACTGCAGCTACAGTTGTTAAGTGCCCACTACGCCATAATTCTTCCTTTTGCGAATAAGCGAAGGTGCCACTACACGTTCGTAAGGCAACACGCGAACCTACCCAGCTGCTCACTTTGTTGATGATTTTGCAGGTGATGATGAATAAATATATCTGAGCGCTTTGCAATGGGTGGGCCTTTAAAACACCCACTCGTTGCGCAGTTTACAGGTTTTGCGCCTGGCGCGACTCTACGCTTCTGCCACGCAGTATTACACGCGTTAAGGAGACTCCTTCTACTACACAAAATTCATATAGTGTTTTTTCCCGAATAGTTTCAAGCAATAGCGTACCTCTGTGGTAGAACATCCGCTTGCCATGCAGACGGCCTGGGTTCGATTCTCACTCGAACGTAAGATTTTCATTAATTATTTTGTTTGCATCTTTCTCAATTTTTCGGTCACGAACGAGATAATTTTTTGCTCGCAACCAACGACGCCGACACCGACGGCGGGATTTCTCCGAAACGAGCTCTTTAACGCTATCGCGTTAAAAACGGGTCAGAGTTTGCAGAATCCGCTTGAATCGTGGTTATTGTGAGTGGATAGAAAAGGTGGCCTAAATAGTGGTCTAAAGTATAATGGCCTTCAAAAGAAGGCTGGCATTATTGAGGAATGCATGTACTTTTTAACGAGTGTTCACTAATGGGTGCCGTGATGTCTTACAGACTGCTGCGAGCCTACGTGAGCAACTTCTCGCAAGCAGTACGAACGACTCCACCATGCGCACTTACCAGTCTGCACGTTTGGCACCCACTCTTAACTTACCAGACACGTTAGAGCTCTATCGAAAACGAGTGTGTGCGCGTCCCGATGGCAAGGTGTATATAAACACTGGCCAACCAGCGGCGTGTCACGCGAACGAGCGCGTCCCGTAACGCACCACAGAGGGCTGGTTACATTTTTCTGTCTTTCCCCCAGCACTGATTGAAGTTTTCAGGTGCCACAGCGCACCTGGTATCCATCGCTCCCCTACTGTACTGGTGCGAAAAAAGAACGTAACGTTTGAACAGCACGTTTAGCAAACGAAACGAGCACGCGAAATGCTGCATCTCAAGCCGGCACTCCTCGCCTGCTGCACGCAAATGAGACGGACGAAAAAACAACGGGAGCTGCTCCGGTAAGCGACACCGACGGTAAAACGAGAGGCGTTGGCGCAAATAATCAAGCGGCGCAGCATAAGTATACGTGTGTGCCCGCCAAAAATCGACACAAGGCAAATAAAGGAGGAGGAGGAGGACTGGTGGTGGTGAAAGCTGTGGAAGTGCGGTTCGTAGCAGCAATGAAAGCAAAGTGGGACGAGACAATGAATACAGAAAAAAAAGAAAACTAACAATTGCAGGCACGCGGAATGTGGCACAGACTGAAAGCTAAACCTAATGTTTTCTTCACGCAAAGCGCAAACATATAGGGCAGGGCAGGAAAAGAAAAAAAACATCGTATACTAAGAGGCACAAAAGCTTGGCGAAAAAAGAGAAAGGGAATGAGGGATATGGAGCCGTGTTACCAGAAGTACCGACCGCATCGACACGGCCTCGATGCAAATGAAGCCTGAGTGAGTTTTGGATGGACGCCAATCAATAAAGAGCTGTGCCGGAAAAAGAGGGCAACGACGCTCCGGGCCTATGTCATAGAATCAGAGCGGTACACGGATGCCGGGATGGGGGGAGATAACGGGGATTGGAAAGCGGCGGGCGTTTGCACGAAACGTTAAGTCGAAGAAAACGCTTCAAAAGCCGGTCAAAAAAAAAGCTAGAACAAAACAAGACAACTAAGTTGTCAAATAAAAATGACTTCCGGATGAAGAACATTATGAGAGGACTCTTTTCTTAGGGCCGCGTGGCTGGACAGGGTTTCCATTCAGAGCCGGCGAATAAGAAAGCGATTATGAACTACTCGCTTGACTCGGCTGATACATCCTACCATCAAGTACAGACAGCGACGGCTGTGAGAAACACGCGCTGCACCATGTTCCGTCCTTGTCGCGCCCTTTCTTTTTTTCTTTTTCAATCGCCTCCTCTTTATTTCCGAGTGAGAGAGGACACGTCTGTCGGAGAGCCTTGCCTCACATGCACGCAGGATTTTGTTCCAACACATTCAGGCAGCGTCTGATTCGCCGAAAATGGAAACATACATGCACATAATCGCACGGCGTATTGAGAATAGAAAAGCGTGATAGTTTAATCGCACGAATGAGCACGCACTGTGGTTCAAGTTAATCTCATTACCTGTGTTGGTCAAGTTGACAATGTGACGCGACACCTTTGTAGGTAGTATTCGGGACTACGTTTTGTACTCTTGCGCAGCAAATATAACATTCATCATTATCTTGATTTTTTCTCTTTATTTATTTACTTACTTATTTATTGCAATAAATTCTCCAGGCCTACTACCCATCACGAGCTATTGTTCTTCTGTAAGGCTAGCGGATGATACGTTAGTTTTAAGCCCATTAATCATGAAACTTATCCTCAAACTTGAAGATGACGAACGACATATAGTGAAAACACTGTCAAACAGCCTCTGCAATAGACGGAAAAAAATTCGTTCCAATTATGAAACCCATGGATATCCAGACAAGCCCGACAAGTTGCGACTAAATCGAGCAAAACTGTGCCCTAAAGGAAACGGTTCACATTTGTATGATTTCGTGCTCGGCTATCAGCGTGGAGGTTAGAAATGATTAAAGAACTTCCACCATGAGAAAGGAAATAATGATTTAATACAACCTGCGCAAGGAGCAAAATACAAACAAACGAACAAATGCGCTTCAAGAACTAGCCGCGACAGCGACACGACGAACATCAATTACCTTGCGTCTCGTTTTTAAGAACCTCGG
The DNA here is from genome assembly GCF_013339695.2 of Rhipicephalus sanguineus. Lineage (NCBI taxonomy): Eukaryota > Metazoa > Arthropoda > Arachnida > Ixodida > Ixodidae > Rhipicephalus > Rhipicephalus sanguineus. Next base: position 97,494,943 of record NC_051177.1, on the reverse strand, counting down.
GTTTCTATCTAGAATAGCTTGAACTAACTAATCGTACGTCTTAGGAACACGAGTTCAGGAGACAGGAAAACGAAGTTTTAGACGAGTAGCGAGTAATTACATCCGTGAGCGCACGGGTTTCGAAGAACAGCAACGTGAAAAGAGAACTATACAGTCACGTTTAATTGCGAACAGCGCTGAAGTTTGTAGAACGACGTGTTTCATCAGCATGGCGGTGACACATCGCGACTTCAGTTACCAACGAAAGGTAAATTTTCTGCTCTAGGAACGATTGTCTACTTCTTCTTACCGACAGAATATAAAAGAAACGAAGGAAGAGAAAATTAAAGCAGCGCGTTCGGCTGAACTGAGCGAAGGAAACGCGAAAGCAAAAGCAATCTCAATCTTCCACTCGCTGGCGTATCCTCGCTGCCCTTAACGAAGAAACAACAGCATGAGTGGCGTCGCTCGTTTCCGACGTTGATCCAGTTACAAGTTGGCGAAGCCATCCCTATACGCACCGTTCTTCCAGTTTCACCATTACCGCATCACGTCCGCAGCTTCACCGTTTGCCATTTCGTTCATAAATTACCAATTAGGAACGCGATATCGCCAATTTATTCTCGGCCAGCCGTGACACGACAAAAAGCCGAAAGGAGAGCGATAGGCAAATAAGCCAGGAGAAAAATACACTCGAAAACATATAAGAAAGGGCATGCTCGGAACGCTTCGCTGAGACAAGAGAGTAGGTGGCGGGGAGAGGGCAAAATAGATTCGAGAAATAAAAGCAAGCTTTCGGCTTTTGTGAGGAGAGACAGGAGTCCATAGGAGAGAAAAAGGGGGCGGGAGGGTGCTTGCTTATGGGAAGAGCGCCGGAGTGGGGCGCCGCAGAGTGACGACTTTTGAGGCGGCGTCAGCTTGCAACCCCCGGCCTGCCGCGGGGTGCTGCCCGCTTCCAGGGTCTCCTGAGTGGTCCGGCGCTGCTGCGATGGCCGGCGGCGCGACCATATTTCACGAGCGGGGCACTCGCGTCATGCGGTGCGAGAAGAGATGACCACTGATATATAATCTGAAACAGAGGGTTTTGCGGGCTTCCGCGTTCGGGGAGGAGCGGGAAGGAAAGAGAACGAAGCTGGTGGTTGTCGCGTGCGAGCGAGTAATTTACGCGAGCTGGAAACACGAGGAGGAGGAAGATGAAACGGTGTGACGACTCATCTGTTACGCTCCCGTGCTGCAACTCAAGAGGGGGCGCGGCTGCCGCGTTGTTTCGCTCGCCGCCTCCGCTCCTAAAGAGCTATGGCCGAGTGACCGTGTGGTGTTCACGCCTGCAATAAGAACGGCAAACAGAGAGGCTATAGATAAATCGTAGACTGGTATACGCGCTACGCTGCCCCGGCATGTTGCTCGGCGTTTGTTCGAAGAAAAGTCCTTTCTCATTAGCAAAGGCCAGGCTGATATTTTTGAAAACCGTCTCACACCAGCCCACTGGCACCAACGACGTAATAGGACGAACAGACATTTTCGTGACTTTTCCACCGATTTCAGCATTTTTCAGTTTAAGAAGACGACGAAAATTTGCTGAGTAGTAGGATTTTTTCGTGCGAGATCCAAGTAAAAAAATAATAAAAATTTCTGGGTTTTACGTGCCAAAACCACGGTGTGATTATGTGGCACGCCGTAGTGAGGGACTCCGAGTCAATTTAGACCGCTTGGGGTTCTTTGTGATGCACCTCAATCTAAGCACACGGGTGTTCTTTGCATTTCGCCCCCATTGAAATGCGGCCGCCACAGCCGGGAATTGAACCCGCGCCCTCGACTTTAGCTAAGCTACCAAGGTGGGTTGAGATACAAGTCATTCTAGAGCAGTAGCCTTCCGTTACATCTTTCGTATCTTTACGTGTCTGTAAATGAATCGGGCGCGCCGTAAACTTCAAAGTGTTTCAGATGTTGATTATCAACGTATAACTGTTGCTTTAATACTAGCGACAAGTGTAAGTGTATCGGCAACGATAAAAAAATTGCGGTGTGCGTATTCTCGATTTTTATGCTTGTTGTAGTGAGCAGAATGAAACTCCTCAAATAATACAAATTATGACTACAATTTAATCAGGAGAAGAATTTAAAATAATTATGTAGCGCTTCCATTGCGATCCTTTGTAAGCAGGGGCGTAGCCAGAAATTTTTTTTCGGGGGGGGGTGGGGGGGTTCAACCATACTTTATGTATGTTCGTGCGTGCGTTTGTATGTGTGCGTGTATATATACGCAAGCAAAATTGAAAAATTTCGGGGTGGGTTTGACCCCCCCCCCCCCCTTGGCTACGCCTCTGTTTGTAAGTGACCTTGAGAATAAATATGTTGCCATTAAGGTGCGAGTGAATTTCACAATAACGCATTTGCGTCAGTGAAATGACTAATGAACGCAGAAATTGGGTTATATGCTGCCAGTGAGCTATCCGAAGGCGAATTTAATAAATTTACGCATGCTAAACTGGAGGCCCGATAAAAAGGTTGCCTGCAATGCGGTAAACCTGGGAGTGGAGAGTGCATGCAAGTGAAAAAACGCTGCTAATCATTACTTGATAATTCAGCTGATGAGCTGCCATACCTTAATCTTCATTCAGTCTAGAGTGCGTAAAATATGAGCCCTGTACAGTTTTTGTCATCTTTAGCTTCAACAGCTGTTTCTCTACTCTTTTAACTTTCAAACTCACCCGTCCCTTTCTCTAGTGCGAGGTGTCATACCAGTTGTTAGTAGTCAAGACGAAAGTTCGTCTAGTCAGGCATTGGATGAGATGAGACAAGGTCACTGACCAAGTCTGATGAAATTATCCGACGTTTCGGAATCTTATACGGGTTCCTTGTTCACTGAGCTGAACAGAGTCCAGGTCAGTGAAGAAAGAGCCCGTTTGCGGTTCCGAAACGTCGGAAAAATTAATCAGACTTGGTCAGTGACCATATTTCATTTGATACCAGTCATCCTAGACAAGTTAACAACCCTGCCTTTCAAGGGCGAAGCACCTTAGGGTCTCGGCGTGTCGGCGGGCATCGTCGTGTCCTGCTGCCGCGTGCATCATCGTGTCCTTTCCATTTGCTTGAGCGCAAGAGAGGGCGCCACCGCCTCAGCGCTCGACGTGGGGCAAGAGAGAGTGAACGGCGTGCGTTGACTATGGGAACGCTCGTTCTGCGATGAACGCTGAACAACCAGTTCGCAAGGAACGAGAGCGCGCCCTCGCCCGCGAGAGACAACGCCGATGCAGGCAGCGTCTGCTAGCGAGTTTCGTGAATGAAAATACCGACTGCTAGCGCTGCGCAACCGTTCAACGGCCACCCCATATATATAGGCACTGGATCATGACCTGCAATGTAGTGCCGATGGGAGATTCCTCTTGTGCGTAGTTCAACAATGTAGATTCGCAGCGTGCACGTTTACTAAAAGCGGATTGCGAGTCTCTGTGTCTAATCTTTCTTCTGTCTCTCATTGCCCATTAGCAGTGATTTTGCTGTGGGAAACAGCGGCGCACACTGCATGCTTCGCCCTTCCACAAGTTTCACGTTAGTGGAGCTGTTTCATTATAGCGCCAACGGCCCGGAATAATTTCTTTCTCTCTCTCTGTCTCCCCTGTTTTCTTTCTTAACAGTTGTTTAACTCAGTATTCAAATTTCTGGGTTTCATCTTTCTACGACACCAAATGAGCAAATACTAGAACCGCTGGTCCAAGAAAAGTGTCATTGCTCGTATTTTACTTATCTGTGTGCATTGCAAGAACCTTTGGTGGTACGTGCGTCGCAGACCATCATGGTGACGGTAATCACCAGTTGTGCTGCCCGTTTACTCTGCACTCTCTGAAGATTCCGGCCTGTTCACGTAATATAGGATGCTAATCAAGCAATGACAGTAAGCCAGGACAGCTGAACCGCTCTGAGGAACGTTGTAGTGAAGTGTGCAGAAAACAAGCAAAAAAAAAAACATTGTTTAGGAACTCGGCTGCTGCCAAATGAGCCGAGTAGCTCCTCGCTCGCATTATCGAGAATCGTGCGTTCCGCTTGTTGCGCAGTTTCGTCACAGTGTATACAGAGAACCGGGCCATCAGAACGCCACGCGCGCATTTAAAACATGACACGAAAGACAAAGCAGGGTAAATTAGGGCGCACGAACAGATGAGTAACAAAGTAGACGCGGTAAAAATAATTAGAACAACGAGCAAAGCGAGACGTGAGAAGGAAAAAAAGGGCGAATTACGAGGAACCAACGGATAAAAAAGGCCGGAAATATAGAGACTTGGTTAGAAAGTTAGCAAGGAGAGTGAACACTGTACAGGAAGAATCAAGGACGCCAGCAGCGCTATTTTTCTTGCTCTTCCCGCCAGTAAAAACCTTCCGCATGCTCGCGATTGTGCTCGGCAGAGAGGCAGTGTGTGGCGGCCGTGCGCTGTAGTTTGCTGTACTTAACGAGCAGGTCGATCGGCCAAACCTTAGGACGCGCTGTGCTGCCGGGCTCTTGTTCACTTGGTGGAGGCCCGATCGAACGAAGAAAGGGGAGACGCGCCTGCTAGTGACGCGGCACAACACAGCGGAACGGTTGCGCGACCTGTACCGGTGGTGCCTATGCCGCACTGAGTGCCATGGCTGGCTCACGTGCTTGCATGCGAACACGAGGAGACCGATGATGAAAAAAAAGCCAATAAATGAAGGGAAGCGGGACATGTGGCCAGAAAAAAAAAAGAAAAAAGAGGTAGCGGGCATGTACATGACTTTCTCTGAGATACGGGAAGAAGTTTTTTGCTCCCTATTTAGGGATGCCAGAAAATCAATCTGCGATGTTTCGTACTCCGTCTCGGTAACTCCGTGCAGTGCAGGCTGAAAGAGAGCTACGCGCCATGTCATCCAGCCGGAGCAGAGCGAAGAATGGAGTTCCCTGTTGTATGCACGCTGGTTCTTTCGTAACACTGCATGTGGTACTGACAAAGGGACAAGAAAGAAAAGGCGAACCCTTTCTCCTGGCTCTCAATTAGAGTTAGCTAACAAAGACGATAGCTTTCATTGTACTGCACGCAAGTGGGGCGGCGACGGAGTACGGATGAATGAATCGAAGACAGCCATTGCACTTGGCTTGTTCGAGCAGTCGCTACCACGATTTGCTTTGCCCGTTTTTCACGCAGCAGGAAAACTGAACAGTTGATTATGCAGCGGGTCCTCTTCGTTCAGTCATGTTCTTCGTTTCGTTTTGAAGAGGTGAATGCGCACTTTTTGAAGATATTTTAAATTAAAAGTAAAAATTCTCATGAAAAAAAAAGCAGAGGCCTTCCACTGCTGCGTGTGAGAAAGAGAGAGAAAGAAAATCTCTTACTGCGAAAGTGGAAGCCAGCGAAGCCAGAGGCCGCGTCTGCACGTTCTGCGGCAGCGGATTCCCGACGTTTTCGCGCCCGTAGACAGCGTTGGCGCTCCTTCAATTGCCGCTATTCTTCCTCCGATCGCACGACACCGTCCGCCCCATAGCGAGTCCAAATGCCAGCTGCTGATACGAGCGCTAGCGAGATCTCTACGTCACGAGACAAAAGGGCACGATGACGGGTGAGAAGTGTCGCCGCCGAGTATCGCGACGCTTCTGAAACAGGCATCGGGGATGGCGAGGTGGCGAAGGGAGAGGAAAACCTGTGCCGAGGGGCGCCGAGAACTGTTCCTCTACGCGTATTTTGTCCACGGACGCGATCCGCGAGAATATAGCCCCATACAGCTTTACTGTAAAAGTTAGTGCAGCTTCGCAGTGGTAATGCCAAGCCTGAAGGAACAGCGACCTAGCCTTGGCACCAGCCAAGTCTACATATGGCCACATGAGCATAGCCTAGATATGGCCACATGACCAAGCCTAGATATGGCCACAAGAGCATAGAGAGGGGCAGTTAAAGGGGTGCTGACAGGATGTTTCGAAGGCAAGTTTACTTTGCCATACAAATATCCTGTATACAGAGAAGGTTCTGAGCAAATGTGAAGCTCAGGAAATGCTGATAAGATATTTTATTTCGATATAAAAGTGCATTTTCCCATGGCGAACATACCGACATCGACACTGGCTTGACGTGCAGGCTACATTACTAATTCTGGTGACTTCATGCAGCAGTCTGGCTCATTGCGATGACGTCAGGTACGAAAACTTCCAAATAATAATATTAATATTTGGGGTTTAACGTCCCAAAACCACGATATGATTATGAGAGACGCCGTAGTGGAGGGCTCCGGAAATTTTGACCACCTGGGGTTCTTTAACGTGCACCTAAATCTAAGTACACGGGCCTCAAACATTTTCGCCTCCATTGAAAATGCAGCCGCCGCGGCCGGGATTTGATCCCGCGACCTTCGTGTCAGCAGTCGAGTGCCATAACCACTAGACCACCGTGGCGGGGCAAAACTTCCAAAATGGACGCTTGAGCGTCACCGACGGAGCCACGGTGCGGAGCAGCCGTGGAAACGTCGCGATATCTTACGCGAGCACGTGACGAGAAGCTCATACCATGTTGTGACGTCAGGCTACAGTAGGAACAGAAACTAGCTTGTAAAAACATACTGTAATTACTTTTTCAGGGTGCACTCACGCTTAGCAGTACATTTCCTAGGCTCTTGAGTGTTTTGCCTATTATTTGACGCTTGAAGACGACAAATGAAAATTTTTGTGGCAGTACCCATTTAAGCCTAGGAAAGCCAAGTTGAGCCTCACTCTCTAGTTCTTTCTCTCTCTATTTCTTTCTCTTTATTTTTTCTCTTTCTCTCGATCTTTTTCTCATTCTCTCGCCCATAGAAACGCAGTCTTACGGTTCCCGTAAATTATTGTTCTGCTACCGTGCCTCGATAGCTGGATAGCCGAGTGGTTACGACGCTCGCCTTTGGACTTCGGGTAACCGGGTTCGAATCCCGCCTCACCAAGAAATCTTATTTTGTTTTATTTATTTCTGTTCCTCCTCCTCTCCGCTTTTCATATTCTCTCCTTCTCCTTTTCTTCCTCCTTTTCACTTCGCCGCACAGAGTTATCGTTTAACGCTCGCCTCATTCCTCCTTCTCGGCTCCTTGCCTCAGCACTTCATTTGACTAGGCTTTACCCTCTCCCACACCAGGCTCCAACATCCTTCCTCACCATCATTCTTTTTCGCTCCGCTCTCTCTCCCTCTAATGTGTTCGCTTTCCCTCGCACCTGCTGTACTCGGTAGTGGTGCTTGCCCGATTCCTGTGGCGCATACCCGCCCTAGTTTGAGGGGCGAAGCACCTTAGGGACTCGGCTTGTCAGCGTGTCATGTCGTCGTCACGATCAATCATAAACTGGTATGAGCCGCAAAAATTGGGTAAATCCCACTACTCGTCCCCGGTCCATTACTATTCATATTATGAGTTAAAGGTTCCTCGTTACTGCCTAAAGCATTATGTTTGGCTTATCAGCGGTGTCAGAATCCCTGACGAAATTTACCAAGGCGCTCAAGTTTCTTATCTAAAACCAGAGACAGAAACGTTGATCTCTACGGTCAAGTCATCTATTTGAAACACCACTTCTTGAAACATATCTGCAAAGTGATGGTGCTCTACTTTCCACCGGTCCACTAAAAAGGAAGAAGACAACAGTCAGACCAACCAATAGCCGACGACGTTAGTGGAGCTGAAACACCCTTTCCTACATGCCGTACGAACTGAAACCCGGCTTGTAGAGAAGAAGAAGAAGAAGCACCGTAGGGTAAGCTGCATACCAACGCAGTTTTCCAACGACGTTAGTGAAGCTGAAACCCCCTTCCCTACATGCCCAGTTTCAGTCTTGGAACCACTAGTGCCTCATCAAAAAAAATCTCTCTCAAAACAATGTGGCGAATGACCTCAGTCAGGCCCTTCTTCCTCTTCTTCTTCTGTCTCTGATTACCCTTTAGCAGTGATTTTGCTGTGGGAAACACCGGCGCACAATGCATGCTTCGCCCCTCCCCAGGTTTTTCGTTAGTGGAGCTGAAACATCCCTATAGGCTTCGCCCCACCCCAGTTTTCCTTTTTTTTGTGTGTGTGCACGCCGCCGGCCTTAGCTCGAGCTTCAACAGCTCTGCTGTTATAAACGCACTTAATGTTCGATACAAACTTCGATACAATATTTCATTAAGGATGCATGAAACAAAGAAACGAGCCCTTAAAATTCCCTTCTTTCATGTACTTATTGATCGATGTGCTTTAGAGCCGCCTACCAGAAAAGCTTGCCGTCATCTTCGCTTTCAGTGTAGGAAGTGCAAATCACAACGAATAAAGCAAGTCTTTCCACACCAGTAAGACCTATCAGATCTATTGATTCGCGGCCAGCCAAGCTCAACCGCTCTTGGAGAAATGAGGGTCAGGCCGCCGTTACGTCATACGAGCTCTGAACCTACAGCACGTGCTGCTTACGTCATCACCACTGAGCTACCTCTGCAACTAAGTGCCCCTTCCCCTCCCCCCCCCCCCTCATTTGGTAACTGAGTTGAAAGGAATATTCTCAATCTCATTGAATCAATGGCCGCATCGGCACGTAGACGAAATTAGTTATAATTGTGGTTGGCAGACGGAATGCTTTATCTGAGAATATTTATTACCCCGACTGCTACAACAGTTTTTTTAAATGCTTCGCAACATGGTAAGCCGTATTAGCAAGCACCGAGTCAGATGCCTTAATCTCTTATGGCTTGCCTAATTATGCCCACAGGCTTAATTAACCCACAAGGTGTACAATGAGTCAGTATTTCTACACTCTTATATTTTCTTCCACCTCAGCGTTTCACGTGGATATTGCTTTAGCGTCTACGTGATCTGTGCTGTGCAATCCGGCTAGTGCGGTCTAGATAACTAATTCTGACTTCTCTATCACCAACACAGCAATACGTTTATGAAACGTCATCGGCGTTATAAAACGAGAACCGCGCGATAGATGAGGACGTAGGGAAAACACAAGCTGAGCTTGCTTTCAATAATGCTCAACGCTAGTATTTCTGACAATAATTACGCGTTCTATTTTTCGTAGTTTCGGTCTAATCGAACTTCACTTCTCTTGCGGCAATAGTCTAAAACGTAGGGTTAAGTGTTATTGGTAATTAAGGCGACTTTTATGATATCTTGTGAGTTGCGTGAGTGTTGGAGTGGAGACCATTACAGTCACCCTGCGTACGATACAAAGCCTCCACCACACCGACCCCCGTCTCCCTGTGATGACCCTTTCGGTTTGTTTTTGAAGATTACGCGCACAAATATACTCGGGTTTTTTAGTCACTACAAAAATAATGAACTGCACTGTCATAAAGAAGAAAAAAAAAAACGCCAGGCCTGCGCTGAAACCGCAGCACAGTCACAGCGAAAGCTGGAAGAGCGGCGTTTCTAGAGCCCGTTAAGCTCTCTTGGGGCTACAATACAAGTACACTAGAAAGGTACCCACTACGTCATAAATCACAATTTTTGTGAAGTTGGGAAGCACCTACTAAGCCATTATTCGTCATTCTGCGGAGAAGCGAGGCACCAGCTACACGTCTGTGATGCATTATGTGCACTTTGTTGACGCGACGACTGATGACGATGAAGAATTATGGCTCAGCCGTTTGTAATGGGTTGGAATCTTTAAACGGCCCACCAGTTATGTAATTTGCATTGGGTGACGCCCGGTCGCTATTTCCCTCTCCCGTCATGCTGTATAACAAACGTTGACGTGGGAGAGAGACGGGGGGGGGGGGCGAAGAACTTTACTGAGACCCCGAGTAAATGGATCATGCGCTTATGGGCTTCCTTGACAACCAATACAAGTGCACTTGCGAGGAACCCACTACGCTATAAATCATTGTAATTTTACTGAGACCCCGAGGAAGTGGATCATGCGCTTATGGGCTTCCTTGGCAACCAATACAAGTGCACTTGCGAGGAACCCACTACTCTATAAATCATTGTAATTTTTGAGAAGTAGGGCAGCAGGCACTGTGCCATTTTTCGTCATTCTACGGAGAGCGTTGGTACCTGCTAAACCCATGTAAGGCATTATGCGCACTTTGTTGATGCTGTGCCTGATGACGATGAAGAATTATGGCAGAGTCCTTTGTAATGGGTTGGAAGCATTCAACAACCTATTCGTTGCGTAATTCGCATTGTGTGACGCCTGTGGTGCGATCTTGTACGTATTCCAAATAAACACGGAGGCGTGGCATTACATCCAGCCGCACACGAATGGCCCATGTGAACCGCGACAGACGTCACGGCCCTGCATTGACCAATCGCGTGCGGTCACGTGCGGTCACGCGCGGCTGGATGTAATGCCACGCCTCCGTGTTTATTTTGGAACGCGTACAAGATCGCACCACTGGTTACAGAATTCGCGTTGTGCGACACTTGGTGCTTATTTTACTCTTCTACCACGCTATATTGCATATGCTAATGTGGTTCCTTCCCGACATGAAGCCTGTATAGGACCTTTTTGCAAAGCAGTTTCAAGCACCGCCATGGCTCAGAGGTTGAATACTGGGCTCCCACGCAGAGGGCCCAGGTTCGAACCTCGTTCTATCCTGGAATTTTTTTCTTATTTCGTTTTTTTCCCTTATTTCGAGCGATACTGGTTACGGACACCGGCGGCGGCGGCGGCGGCGGACAGCTACGGCGCTAAAAACGGCCGGTGAAATTATCTCATAACAGCTTTCGCTGTAAAAAAGCATTGATGTTAGGATGGATGGTGGAACTTTATTAAATATAGTCCTGAGAGACGCGACTAGCGCGCAGTGGGCTTCTCCCACGTTGGGGCGGGCAGGCTTAGCCTGACCGCCGCATCGTGGGCTCTCTGGACGGCCCAAAGTTGATCCCCCTTGTTGGGGCTTCTGATGGCAGAGCTCCACTTGGCTGGGTCGGCTTGTTCACTGCCCAGTAACGAGGGGCATCGCCAGAGCATATGCTCTAAGTTAGCTATTTCCCCACAAAGGGGACACGTCTATATTTCAACTCGACAAGTGTGCCTCTTTCGTGAATTTCATGAGTTGAATTGAAGAGGCGTTAAATAATAAATGGACACCTAGCTGCACTCACTACCTTCGCGCCCTGAAACCTTTGTTTATTCAACTGGCTTTAGCCGAAGCTCATAATGATGATGATAACAGACGATGACTATGACACCTGTTAACTCATGATAGCACGCCATGCATCTATCAATGAGCGGTCACCGTGTCAGACGAGATAGACAATGCGTGCTAGCCTAAAAGCTACGCGCGAATATTGAGCTACCGCTTTCTACAAATTTGCCCAAGCCTAAGGGAAAGATCATTCAGTGTATCTGGAAATAAGGCTATCAGTAATAAGAACGACTTATAAGCCTCATAATTCTCTTTAATGTTGTAATGTATATAATAAGCTCCTGTAGTAATTGCCAGAGTTTGCAGCAACCAGCGGAGCCACTTTTTAATATTTATTTATTTATTTATTTATTTATTTATTTATTTATTTATTTATTTATTTATTTGAACATACTGGATACTCCACGGGAGTCGTTGCAGAGTGAGTAAAAATGATTAGTTATGCATGAAACGATCTTATTGCAGAGAAACAGTAGCGCAAATCATATGAAACATTAACCCTTTCGGCCCTGGCGGTGTCAACTGACACCATTACACAACATTTCCCCTAGCACCTCGGAAATGAAACCAAAACTGCCCATTCTTGGGGGAATACTTCTGCAACGATCCCCACTGCGATTGACACCAAAATGGTGACATGCTTGCCGAGCTGGGAGCCGCAAAGAAGAAGCTTGACCGAAGTGATGGGTGTCGCCGAGGCGCGTCAGCTGAGGCGGGTAAGCGCCATTTTCGGGTCGACGTACCGAAGCTGTTTCAATGAGTATCACACTGAAAAATCCGACGTGGTTCACATTTTGTGTACTCTAGGGAATAGCAGGAAAAAAAGATACCATTTTTCTCATTTCACAACCGCTGAGCTCTGATGACCTAATTTTATGTCATGTCTATATATTCATTAATACATGCACCACTGGCTCAATTTTTCGTTTGTGGTCATCTGAGGTCATAACTATTGGGAAAACACGCACAAAAATAGTCCCCGGCCAAAATAAAAATTCCAGGGCTGAAAAGGTTAAAGGAAGCAACAACGTCTATTCAACTGGCTTAAGGAAACTAGTAAGGAAAATGTACAAAGGACAAATACAATGAACTTGAGACAATCAACTTTCAAGCAATGAATGGTATATTAATTAATTATCGACCTTTCCCACTGCGCGTGAGTCTAAGGCGTCCCACTCAATAACCGTTCCCAGAAAGAAAGAACACATTGTTCCTAAAAACATACCGTGAAATCGTCGGCGCTGCCTTGTAACGAAGAAGTTGTAATTCATTGGCTCTTTCATTCTGCATAAAATGCTAAAGGACGGAAAGCTCCTGCAAGCCGCAATGCTTAATTAGATTGTTCATTAGCACTATTGCCGTAACGAGGAAAGACCAGAACACTGGACATCGTTGCGGCAAATAAAAATGGCAGGCCTGCGCGGAACACGCAGCACATGTCACAGCGAAAGCTGAAGGAGCGGCCTTTCTAGAGCCCCTGCTAAACTTTCTCGGCGCGACTGCGGCAAGCAAAGTTGCAACGTACCCACTACGCCATAAGTCATAATTTTGCGAAGTAGAGAAATACCTACTGCGCTATTATTCACCATTCTCCTGAGAAGCGAGGTACTCACTACCTGTCTTTAAGCCATTATGTGCACTTTGTTGAAGCTGTGACTGAGAAAAACTAACTGCGCTACAAGTACATGTCAAGAGGCAGAAGAAAACCTAGAACACCTCCTTCTACACTGCAAAAATTATGCTGTTCTCCGTAAAAAGATTCTTAGAAAAACTAAACAGGTTGGATAGACGGCCGCTATCATTAGCAAAAGTTTTGGGTACATGGCCAACAGAAACCTTTAAAAACATTGCTGCACGCGCCCTGGTACAGTTTTTAGAAGAGCCGGAAATATCAAAAAGATACTGATTTACATTTGTAATTATTCTTCACATTGAGATACTTCTGGTCACATGTTTCGCGTTGCCTCTTGTGTTTCAAGACAGCTGTGTTTAATGTGCGGGAAAGCGCCCAGTGACTGTTGTGCGATCGCATTATACAAAGGACTGTGAGATGAACTATTCGGCAAAGTGCGAACGTTTTTTTGTGTCTTGCGTGTGAATATTGTTGTCGACACGTGGACATTATGCATGACGTGTGAACATTCCTTTCAAAAGGACATTGGCGTGAGTGAGTTTTACAGTACTCCGCTTTTATTGATAAGTTCGTGACGCTAATTAATAAGTAAGGGAAGAGGAGTAGCCGGAGCCATGTATAGGCACCAGCCTCTCCTTAAACACATTTATAAATAAAAAATGACGATGAAGCCCTTTGTAACGGGTTGGAAGCATTCAACGACCCACTCGTTGCGCAATTCGCATTGTGCGATGCCTGTTTGTTGTCTTACTCTTCTGCCACGCTATATTACATACGTTCCTTGCTCGACATGACGCCTATATGGGGTCTTTTTGAGAAGGAGTTTAGAGCACTGGCGTGGCTCTATTGTAGAATACTCGACTGCCACGCAAAGGGCCCGGGTTCAAATCCAGCTCAAACCTGGATTTTTTTTCTCTGGCCGTTGTTGCGATCTCATAAGAGCTTTCGCTCTAATGCAAGCTCTATGCTCAGTCCACAAGAGCAGATGCGCCGACTTTGTCTTCTTCCGAGGAACAGCGGCTGCTCTCGCGTTCCCCACTTCGTTGTCCTTCGTGATCTTCCTAGTTTTAGTCATGTCAGTACTGTAGCAAATGCGGAGCCTGTCGCTATTTCACATCCACCACTGCTCTGAGAAGGTGCATAAAGCGACAGGAGCGTGAAGTGCCTCGATGAAAAAAAAAAAGCATTCCGAAATCCCCTGTTGATAAATGACACTGGCCACGTTCTGACAGGATGTATAAATGCTCAGCTCTTCACATTCCCCCGCACGACATAGATATCTCATCTGTCGGGCGGCCGCGCTTACCAATAACACGCGCACCGGGTATGCTTGTCGCGTACGGGGTCGTCAGTTGCTTCACCCTTCTTTCGCCACTGCGGCGCATCGGCATTAGCGAAATTGGCGCAATCTTCATTAACACCGCAAGTACGATGGTTCACGCACCCGAGCTAAGATACCATCTCAGGGGACCGAACAAACATACATACGCCAAAAGGAAACCTAAAAGAGTATCAAAAACCAGACAAACCACTCTTGCGTGCAAAGAGAAAGCTTAAATAAGAAATGCAGGGGCCAGTGCAGTCGGAAAGCGAAGCAAAAAGTGCAACAGCATTCGGATAACCCGGTGTGACTGAAAAGGTATGCCCCCCATGTCATGCAGCAACTTTCTCTGCCTCTGTGTCACGTGGTGTCATATTTACGCAAGCCAGCAAATGACGTGTGTACAGGTAATGGTTTGAAAGAATTTGGCGTCGAAAAAGAGAGATGTCACAGAAATAAGAAGAATCAGACACGTCAGCGCAATTAACTCGATGCACTGCATCGGGTCTGCGCTATCCGATCGCGTCTGCTCGGCCATAATTATGAAAAAATCAGAACAAAGACAAATTATGAAAAGGCCGAGTGCGAGTGCCATTGCGAAAAACGTAAAATACCAAGCATGAAATACGAGAGGCGATTTAAAAGCAAAGACACGGTATTCTCTTTTTCATCTCTGTTTTCCTTTCTTCTCATTGTTTTCTCTGTTTCTTTCGGCCCTTACATCCGCTGAGCTCTGCCTGTCATATGTCTCTTCTTTTTTACGTTAATTTTACTGTCACAGGAGCAGCACATGATAAGTGTTTCTAGCAGCGGCGATGTCACAAAAAAGAAAAAGAAAAAAAGAAAGCCAGCCAATGTCTCGTCGTTTGCTTGCGAAATAAAGGGGGCGGTTATTAATGAGACCATTGCTCAGTAAGGAAAGGCCCGCGGCACGTCGAAATGTACTACGTGCGCGCGTGTGCGCTTGTTCATTGAGTTTTGTCGTCCACGCTCATTAACGAGCCCCAAGGACGCTGCTTCTGCAGTTCGGCAGTTTGCGCAACTTACCCCGCTCCTTGGGTTTAGTGAGAGACACCCTTTCCTTGCGCTCTTCCTGCTCCCCTTCAAGCAGTTCCTTTCGTACCACTTGTCCCCGGCCTGTTGCGGTAGTCCCGTACAGGGTTCGGCCATTTATTTGCCTTGTAGCGCACTGCTCCGCCCAGCCTTGCTTCTTCAACCGAGCAACTCCCTTCGTGCACGTCATAAAAATTCCCCTGTTGTATCTCTGACGTCATTCCCAAGCAAAAAAAAAATTGATGATGGATGATTGGAGAAGAATCTTGTAAAAAAAAAAAGCAGTATGGTACCAAGAGGAGCTGCGCTTTCTTTACTCTTTTATTACTAAGCGAAGCTCCGGCCTCATTGTACTCCTGCGTGCTTGCAGTGCACGCAGGAGTACAATGCCTCCCTTTTTCTCTCCCTTTTTCTCTTTCTATTCCCCATTCCCTTATCACCAGTGGGGGTAGCAAACCTGACGCTCGTGTGGTTAACCTCCATGTCTTTCCTCTTCGCGCCCTCTATCTCTCTCTCTCTCTCTCTCTCTCTCTCTCTCCGGTAAGCGTATGGCAGGTAACGATAAAGAAACGATGACGGTGCCAGTCTACTATCTGGCGCTGGTCGAAGATCGAAATAGTTCCTTCAATACGCAAAGCTAATCATCCGCGAACGTAGGAGTCACTCTCCTGACATCCTACAAGAAAGAGTGCGAGCACCCAAGGTGTTGCATGAGAGCGGCGGATAGACAGCCCAGCAGTTTATGGTAATCACCACCCGTTAGGTGTCGAAACGTGCTGGACACAAAGAACAACAATTCATGAACGAAGCGCGTTCGCGTGTGCCTCGCGCTAATAGTTGAAAGTTCGAACAGTCCGTCTCGAAACGAGGTTAAA
Source organism: Rhipicephalus sanguineus (assembly GCF_013339695.2). NCBI lineage: Eukaryota > Metazoa > Arthropoda > Arachnida > Ixodida > Ixodidae > Rhipicephalus > Rhipicephalus sanguineus. The sequence continues at coordinate 97,478,998 of NC_051177.1, read as the reverse complement.
CATGATATCACGAAACGTTAACTTGACTGGATACAACAATCAATATTCGCAGCGAGACCGTTCTTGCTGCGAGTGGAAGGACGTGAAACGCATATAATTGTAACGTAGCAACAGCGTTGAGCGACTTCTCGAGCCGCAAGGTTTGTTTTTATATATTTTTGTAGGCTTTTTTAAAAAGAAACGCCGCGTCAGAAACGTGGTTACAGAAACTTTCCAACTGCTTCTGCTTTTTCTTAGGCCACTGCTGAAATGTGCGTAGCCTCGGTATTGAGTTCTAGTTTGACTTTTCACAGGCATCTCATAACGGCTAGCGCCTTCTTAAATCATATATGCTGAAAGCTTCAGAATGACGGACAAGTTAGAAAAGCGCACACGTTTCATTAGCTGTACGCTCGGTTGACTGGTCTATGTGGTTTATCATCTCAAAGCGACTCAGTCAGTGAGAGACACCGTACATTCTTAATCAGGTTCCGCTTAAGGTGCTAGATTTAGGCAGGAAACCGCACATTTTCCGTCTGGTTTCCTGGATATAGCTTGCATTTAACCAGGACCTGATTTATAGTGAAGGGCTCGGAATAATTTCAACCATCTGGTGTTCTTTAACGTGCACTGAAATCGCACAGTACACGGGCCTCCCCCATTTCACCTCCATCAACCGCCGCGGCCGGCGGTTGTATTTTGGATTAGCATCTCAGCACCACAGCCACTGAGCCACCGCGGCTGCTAACTACAATGTCAATGTCTATAACGTTCTTCAATCATATACTTTACAATGTCAAGCTATTCAGGACGGAAGGCTGATCATACACGCGCACCCATATATTAAGCATGAGTTTCAATCCTTTAACTTAACCTTGATCAAACAGTGCGAACTGCAGTGCTTACGGTGGCACACGCTTCAGTAACTTACTTTGCGATCATTTGAGCAACTCTAGGTCAAATACACGATCGTCTTGTACTGTTAAATATCAAAGTATAACACTGGCTTCAAGAGTATAGAATAATTTTATACATACGAGACGTTGATGGAATATTCAGTCGAAATAAAATGCCAACTTGCCCCTTTTGTGATCTTTGAATATCCGCTATTTTGGTTAACCAGAGATACGCTTCACGTTAATGCACACTCACATTACTACGCTCATACTACGAACTCGACACGGTGCTGCCACTGAACGTTCCTGCGTCGTGATATTCCGAGGGATGTGCTCAAAGTATTGGCGCCTAGGAACAGGGGCTGTTTTCAATTTTGCTAAAGCAGCGAAACACCACGAACAGCCCATTACACCAAGGCAAGTCGTCGATTTCTTTCTGTGGTTTGAAAAGAATCACTCACTCCTTAAGTCATCTTTGCCGCTATCTTGTAACGGCTGTGCGCAACGCTAACAACGCACGCACAGAGCATAAAAATGCTGAATTACCTAGGCGTGTGTTTATGGACAGAAAAAAAAATGTGGCGGAAAGCTTTATTTGAACTCCATCGGGAGTACCGTTATCTTTATTTCTAGTCCTCGCAGCACGAAAAAACAGAAGGAGAGAGCGGCTTTCCATCTGGCTAAAATATGATAAATGTAGAAGCCAACGGCCGAGTCTATGTTCTGAGAAAAAAAATTCAGGGTACGGATATTAAAAAAAAGAAAAGAAACGGCGCAATTCGGAACGAAAGCAAAACCTACGTAGATGGAGCTTGACAAACTGTGTTTCGCCATCCGGGTCCAAAAAGCTTGGAGAGTTTGAACGGGCAAAAGATGTAAGCACGCGACCCCAGGAATTCGAAATCACTCGTTCCCGCTTATCTTTCGCCAGACTGAATAGAAAGCAGTGGTCGTCATTTTTCACCGACGTGACAACTACGCGTGTCTGCCCGCCGCCGGGTCCCGTATTTTCTATGTATTTTGTTATCCCTTACCGTCTCTCCGGCTGGCTCACTTTGCATCAAACGCATACTACGCGCGCCCGTAAGGAAGTATAGACGACGCGTAGTCTGCCGTCCACATGTATTCCTACTCCCTACATACACTTCTCTCTTTCTCAGTCTAGAAAAAAAAAAAAGATAGAGAAAGGAGTAGATTGAAACGCGCCAAGAAAAAAAACTTTGATCGCGTACGGCGTAGGAAAAAAAAAAAAAGATACCGACCCTTAAACATCGTTTGCAGTGAGCGCAAGTTCAAACTCCTCTCCTGCTGGCTGTTTCCCGATTTCATACGCCACCTTTTTTGTTTTTTATAACTTGTTTAAGTGTAGGGCTTTGGGTGGAAGAGGACACGCGTGGCTTTCACTTTATGATCATACGTATATTTTTAACTTCCTTCATGGAAGGACTGCGTGGAAGGCGCCCTCTCCTCGTACACACGACGGGGTCCCACGACGACCCGGACGATCTTAGACGGCGACATCAACGTCACAAACAAACGGCGATCGTTTCAATTCGTCCCGAACCACATCTCCAGATTCACCGCCACCGCTTCGTTCGACGCGATAAAGAAGAACCAGCAGTACACTTTACGAGGGACGCGGTGCAGATTGATTTCTGTTTTCTTTTCCTCTACTTTTTTTAACCGCTCTGTATCCCTCTTCCCAGAACAAAAATTGCATCTTCTGTCCTTATAGCTTGCTTTTTTCACTGCTGGTTCGCTTTCTGCATAGCTCAATCGGAACGTAAATACGCGGCGCTGTAAATTCGCTCGCTTTCTTTTTCCTAACTAAAAGAACCGAGCTGGAACGAGCATGGGATGCTTATACATTGGTTCTCGATAGATTTTTTTTTCCCCTACGTGCTCCATAAATGTTTACCGAGGTCTCACGTCGCATTTGACGCGAAAGAACTGAACTGGTGTCGGGACGGGGCACAAAGCACGACACGTTACCGACGCAACTGCTTCTCTTCAAACGATTGCTCCAGTAAAATACCGGGTAATGAAAAGTTAAAAAAAAAAGACACAAGTGCGCGCATGTCAGGGCCGGTGGATAAAAGAGGAAAATCGCCGGAGGTAAAAAAAGAAATGCTTCGAAGGCAGAAGACACAAAGGAGAACGCTTTTGGGGTTGAGCGGCTTGCGTGACAGTTCCAGGCATTGATCTCCAAACGTGCGTAAGATTGAATCAAGCTGTGGCCACAAGCGCTTCGCTCGAGCCCACAGCTCTGACAACATCACGTCGCCCGTTCGGAGCGAAAGAGTGGAACGTGCATTCGCTAGCAAGTGGTCGTCGGACGTGTTTGTGACATTGCGAACGTGTTTGAACAGCTAAGAATCTTACTTTGCTCGAAGCGTTGGTTTCTTTTAACAGGAGCTGTGCTTTGAGAGTAAAAAAAAAAAGCGCGTAACAGTCACGAAAGACCGCTTAGAGGTCGGACGTCTATTCGACCGTTATAAGCAACTCGAGCACACCGCGATGGTACAGGAAACGGCCCAATACACTTCCCACTCACGTGGCTTAAAGGGACACTAAATAGAGAAACAATGAATCGATTTAGATTGATAAATTGTATTTTTAGAACCATAATGTCGTTAATTTCACCACCATAGGTGTATTAGTAAAGGAGAAAATGAAGTTCAAAGTTTAATTTTTAAATTTCGCGTCAAACTGTCCACGCGTGACGTCCCGGATTTAAAAGTGTATTTATCCTATTTTGACCGCATTAGCTCAACAATATTTTCTCAAAACTTGGCATGTTAACTCTATGGCCCCTTCAGAGGACAGTGCACTTCATTTTACCGTTTAGGAACTACGTAGGCCCTAGTAGGCGCCGTCAAAATATATGACGTCACGGCGAATGGTGCGGAAACTTCAAGGTGGCGTCGCCACCCACATTTTCTTTTTGCGCGATTTCTCGCTTACTAAGCGTCTTCTCGCAGCAAGCGCGGTGTTTGGTATCGTGAAAGAGTAGTTTACTAATACGAGAAAAATCGCTTTGCTCTTTAGTGTCACTTTAAGCAAGCGTCAGGATTGTGGACATGCTTGGTGGGTGCTGTCTGCCATATCGACTATACAGCTTGTCTATATACACTGCCCAGGCCCTCTGATACGCTAACATATTTGCAGGAGTAAGCAGCATTTTCGGCACGTACCATGTCGCTTATGTGCCTTTCGATCGGTAGCCTTATGGAAGCGCTGTACTTCTCCGTAAAAAAAAAAAGGAATGTTATAGGTTCCTGAGCCAGGTAAAAACGACGAGCCAAAGACCACAAGAACGAAAAAATCGAACGCAGGGGGTTAGTATAACCGGGGGGGGGGGGGGGGGCGGGAGTTGTACTGAAAAATCGGTTCTCATGCTGCACTGATAAATCCTCTCTCAAGGTCATTCTTAGTCCACCCTATATATGTATGTACATGTGTGTATTGTTGGTGTGTTGCTCCTAGCGCAGTAATACAAATGAGCTGTGTCAGACAAGCCCGCTTCGTTGCATTGCTAAGCACAAGAACAAACGAACAAAACAAAAACGAAACAGATGCAGTGTTTTGCGCAGGTGCAATTGCTCTCATTTTCGTCAGCGGAGCTGCAGGCTGCTTTATTTACATAATTACCCTTTCGCGCAGCGGATGCTTTCGTAAACACGAAACCACAGCGGTTCGATAAGTGTACAGGTCAAATTGCAGCGAAAAGGCATTGATTAATTTACAATGTATATTTCTTCAGAGGAGTCCACATCAAAGTGTTTTTAACCGTCTGTTCTCGCATTACTACCCAGCACTGTAGCAAAACACCTACTTCTGTTCCAGAAAGGGCCACTGAAA